>NC_084595.1:767002-857002 GCF_033807715.1 Cololabis saira | reverse complement strand
TAAGTATATAAATAGTAGGCTATACAATAAAATAAAGCGAGTGAGTGGCAGCACGCCGTTGCTGCGCTAAACGCCGTGAGTTCCCCGGCGCAACAGGGGGGACATGTCCCCCCGTCTTTTCAAAATCATGTATTTGTCCCCCCCACTTTTTACAGTTTAAAAACTAACGGTAGGCTCAGCAAATCATCAAGACACTCGGGACGGCGGCCCGGCGGCCCCCGCTCCCCCTCCTCCCTCCCGTCTCCCCTCAGAGCTGCTCAGGGCTGATTTATGGTTCCGCGTTATACCAACGCAGCGACGACGCGCACCCTACGCCGGACCCTACGGCGTAGGCTCTGCGTTGGTGTGACGCAGAACCATAATTCCGGCTGTAACAACATGTGCGCACGTACCCGTGCATGACAGGCAGATACACACGGGGAGAAGGGACTATTTATTTAATTTTTTTTTTTTTTTTAACTTTATCCTTATGAACGCAATTGTTATATAGTCCAACTTTCCTTATTTTAATCAGAACACTTTCTTTTTTCCTCTTCGGCGTGAAGTAGTGGGCTCGGAGCGGCAGCCCCCCCCTCCCCGCCCCCCCGATACGCAGATTTTTCGGTTAGTTTTTTCTTTTTAGATCCGAGACTTTGCGTAGAAGGTGGCTTCCGCAACTTTCAGGCGCTTTTTCTGCGCAAGCAAGCTTTATAGATGAGGCCCCAGGACTCTGCCACACAGTTCTTACCAAAGACCAGGGGCCTCATTTAAAATGGAGTGCGTAGGATTCATACTAAAAGTGCACGTACGCCCAAAAGCCGAAAATGGCGGGCGCAAAAAAAAATCCGGATCTATAAAACCGCGTGCACGCAGACTTCCACGCAATGTTCCTTTTATGAATCACAGTCCACCTGGAAAGCTGCGCAGCTGAATCCGCCCCATATCCCGCCCTCAACACGCCCATAAATCCATATGGATGAGCCTACTGAGCATGCGCAGTGGCTTCCTGCAGCCTGTTAGGGATGAATGCGTCAGAATGAATAAACGTGTCGAGCCACCGTGCCACTGAATTTCACTGAGATCTGAGATCTAGATGTTGTGGATGATGTGGAGAGAGGACAGTGAAACGAGATTATTTGGTGGTCACAGTAAAAGTATAAAAAGTATATAAATAGTATAAAATAAAGCGAGTGAGTGGCAGCACGTCGTTGCTGCCCGTTAGTGCCACGATCGCACAACGCAATTTCCACTGGGGGTAGGGGGGACATGTCCCCCCCCCACTTTTCAAAATGATGTATTTGTCCCCCCCACTTTTTACAGTTTAAAAACTAACGGTAGGCTCAGCAAATCATCAAGACACTCGGGACGGCGGCCCGGCAGCCCCCGCTCCCCCTCCTCCCTCCCGTCTCCCCTCAGAGCTGCTCAGGGCTGATTTATGGTTCCGCGTTATACCAACGCAGAGCCTACGGCGTAGGGTACGCGGCGATGCGCACCTATGCCGGACCCTACGGCGTAGGCTCTGCGTTGGTGTGACGCAGAACCATAATTCCGGCTTAAAAGTAAACAACATGAGCGCACGTACCCGTGCATGACAGGCAGACACACACGGGGAGAAGAGACTATTTCTTTAATTTTTATTTTTTTTTAAATGTTATCCTTATGAACGCAATTGTTATATAGTACAACTTTCCTTATTTTAATCAGAACACTTTCTTTTTTCCTCTTCGGCGTGGAGTAGTGGGCTCGGAGCGGCAGTAGTGAACGGGGCACAGCGGGACACAGACGATGCAGCGTCTAAATAACACATGATTGCCGCGAAACTCTTCATTTCTTTTATGAATCACTAGATCTGCTTCCAGGACCTGTTGTCTACATCCGGGGCTGTGTGTGTAACAAATAAATCAGTTTGTAAACAAGACCTCTGAACTCATGACGTCATTTCTGACCGGAAGTCAAAGAAAAGTCTCTTTCTGGGCGTGACGTCACGGCTGACGTCACAGCCGTGTCCGTGCATTCCACGGATGTTTTATATTAATATATATTATGTAATTATATTATATTAATACATTAATAATATATGTAATACTATACATGTAATAATATACATCAATTAAGATATTATATTAATACATATTATATTAATATTTGCGTCATTGCCCCGGGGCATGATGGGAGGCCCCAGAGCATCATGGGAGGTGACTCAACTGAGCATGCTCTATGGGCCAGTGTATGCGGAAGTAAACCCGGAAGTCAGAGATTTTTTCGGCACATGCGCTGGCTGAGCAGAATGCATTGAAATGAACGGGCGGCCATTTTTGGCACTGTATCCAGTTATATAATAGATCCATGGGCATATCCCGTTAAATTAAGGAATCCAGGATTTAAAGTCCAGGTGTAAATAAAGTTGAAATGTCGAGAAAAAAGTCAAAATTTCGTGAATAAAGTTGAAATTTCGAATTAATTCACGAAATGTCGACTTTATTCTCGATATTTCAACTTTATTCTCGACATTTTGACTTTTTTCTCAAAATTCCAGGTGTCAGTCCAGGAACCAGTCCTCTCCTCTCCTGGATCTTGTGTCTCAGCATGTCCTCTGCTGTCACCTCCACTTCCTCCCCCTCCATCAAACATCTCTTTCACTCCATCTTTTCATCATCTCCCCCCAGATGAACCACTTCCCGTCATCACCAACATCCGTCTGCAGCGTTTCCCCCTCAAACGAGCAAACAAAGACACCACAACATGGAAGAGGAGGAAGTGTGTTGAACCGCATTCTGTAATAACGGTGCATTTTGTAATAAACGTCCAAAATGTAATAACTTTGTCATTTCATTTTGTAATAAACTGCCCCATTGTGTAATACATTTTGCCACATTATGTAATAAGTTATGGCATTTTGAGAAGATTATTATAAAATGCACTAACAACTTTTTTATTTTCTAGGAAATGTAATAACATGGTGCATTATGTAATAAAACCTATTATTGTTGTTTGTTTAACAATGAATTTAATGAAAGAGTTACTTTTGTTGTTTTTTATGCAATTACCCTTAGAGCTATGTAGCCCAATAAATTTATGTATAAAACTCCAAATATAACTTTAGTTTCCTATTTGAAGTTTGGAATCATATCGGCCAATAACAAACAAATAAACTATGTTTTAGAATTGTTATTACATAATGCACCATGTTATTACATTTTCTAGAGAATAAACAAGTTGCAAGTGCATTTTGTAATAATCTTCTCAAAATGTAATAACTTATTACATAATGCGGCAAAATTTATTACAAAATGCGGCAGTTTATTACAAAATGAAATGACAAAAGTTATTACATTTTGCACGTATATTACAAAATGCACCGTTATTACAAAATGCGGCTCAACAGGGCCAAGAATGGAGCCATGTGGAACTCCACTGGCCGTGTCGTGGAATTGGTCCAGTTATAGTACCAGTTATAGTCCAGTTATAATCCAGTTATAGTCCAGTTATAGTACCAGTTATAGTCCAGTTATAGTCCAGGTATAGTCCAGTTATAGTCCAGTTAAAGTCCAGGTATAGTCCAGTTATAGTCCAGGTATAGTCCAGTTATAGTCCAGTTATAGTCCAGGTATAGTCCAGTTATAGTCCAGTTATAGTCCAGTTATAGTCCAGTTATAGTCCAGTTATAGTCCAGTTATAGTACCAGTTATAGTCCAGTTATAGTCCAGTTAAAGTCCAGTTATAGTCCAGTTATAGTCCAGTTAAAGTCCAGGTATAGTCCAGTTATAGTCCAGGTATAGTCCAGTTATAGTCCAGTTATAGTCCAGTTATAGTCCAGTTATAGTCCAGGTATAGTCCAGGTATAGTCCAGTTATAGTCCAGTTATAGTCCAGTTATAGTCCAGTTATAGTCCAGGTATAGTCCAGTTATAGTCCAGGTATAGTCCAGTTATAGTCCAGTTATAGTCCAGTTAAAGTCCAGTTATAGTACCAGTTATAGTCCAGTTATAGTCCAGTTAAAGTCCAGTTATAGTACCAGTTATAGTACAGTTATAGGCCGGTTATAGTACCAGTTATACCAGTACCTTCCACATGACTGTTGTGTGCTGCTGACGCCCCCCCCCCCCCCCCCCCCCCCCCCCCACCTCTGGTCATCCCGTTGCTGCTTCCACCTGCCTGCTGTGTGCTGTCGACGTCCCTGACTCCCCCAGTCTGGCCTTCGGCAGGAGGGTCCCCCCTTATGAGCCTGGTCCTGCTCAAGGTTTCTTCCCTCCTAAAGGGGAGTTTTTCTTGCCACTGTTTGGCTTAAGGTTTTTCTCCCACTATGGGAGTTTTTACCTGCCATTGTTTATATAATAATTGCTCGGGGGTTTATGTTTATGTTTATGTTTATGTTTATGTTCATGTTCTGGATCTCTGGAAAGCGTCTAGAGACAACATCTGTTGTATTAGACGCTATATAAATAAAATTGAATTGAATTGAATTGAATTATAGTCCAGTTATAGTCCAGTTAAAGTCCAGTTATAGTCCAGTTATAGTCCAGTTATAGTCCAGGTATAGTCCAGTTATAGTCCAGGTATAGTCCAGTTATAGTCCAGTTATAATCCAGTTATAGTCCAGTTATAGTCCAGGTATAGTCCAGTTATAGTCCAGGTATAGTCCAGTTATAGTACCAGTTATAGTCCAGTTATAGTCCAGTTATAGTACCAGTTATAGTCCAGTTAAAGTCCAGTTATAGTCCAGTTATAGTCCAGTTATAGTACCAGTTATAGTCCGGTTATAGTCCAGGTATAGTCCAGATATAGTCCAGTTATAGTCCAGTTATAGTCCAGTTATAGTACCAGTTATAGTCCAGTTATAGTCCAGTTAAAGTCCAGTTATAGGCCGGTTATAGTCCAGTTAAAGTCCAGTTATAGTCCAGTTATAGTCCAGGTATAGTCCAGTTATAGTCCAGGTATAGTCCAGTTATAGTCCAGTTATAGTGCAGTAATAGTACCAGGTATAGTCCAGTTATAGTCCAGTTATAATCCAGTTATAGTCCAGTTAAAGTCCAGTTATAGGCCGGTTATAGTCCAGTTATAGTCCAGTTAAAGTCCAGTTATAATCCAGTTATAGTCCAGTTATAATCCAGTTATAGTCCAATTATAGTCCAGTTATAGTCCAGTTATAGTCCAGTTATAATCCAGTTATAATCCAGTTATAGTCCAGTTATAGTCCAGTTATAGTCCAGTTAAAGTCCAGTTATAGTCCAGTTATAGTCCAGTTATAGTGCAGTTATAGTCCAGTTATAGGCCGGTTATAGTACCAGTTATAGTCCAGATATAGTACCAGTTATAGTACCAGTTATAGTACCAGTTATAGTCCAGTTATAGTCCAGGTATAGTCCAGTTATAATCCAGTTATAGTCCAGTTATAATCCAGTTATAGTCCAGTTATAATCCAGTTATAGTCCAGGTAAAGTCCAGTTATAGTCCAGTTATAGTACCAGTTATAGTCCAGTTAAAGTCCAGTTATAGTCCAGTTAAAGTCCAGTTATAGTCCAGTTATAGTCCAGTTATAGTCCAGTTATAGTCCAATTATAATCCAGTTATAGTCCAGTTATAGTCCCGTTATAATCCAGTTATAGTCCAGTTATAGTCCAGTTAAAGTCCAGTTATAGTCCAGTTATAGTCCAGTTATAGTCCAGGTATAGTCCAGTTATAGTCCAGGTAAAGTCCAGTTATAGTCCAGTTATAATCCAGTTATAGTCCAGTTATAATCCAGTTATAGTACCAGTTATAGTCCAGTTATAGTCCAGTTATAGTCCAGGTAAAGTCCAGTTATAGTCCAGGTATAGTCCAGTTATAGTCCAGTTATAATCCAGTTATAGTCCAATTATAGTCCAGTTATAGTCCAGTTATAGTCCAGTTATAATCCAGTTATAGTCCAGTTATAGTCCGGTTATAGTCCAATTATAGTCCAGTTATAGTCCAGTTATAGTCCAGTTATAGTCCAATTATAGTCCAGTTATAGTCCAGTTATAGTCCAGTTATAGTACCAGTTATAGTCCAGTTATAGTCCAGTTATAGTACCAGTTATAGTCCAGTTATAGTCCAGTTATAATCCAGTTATAGTCCAGTTATAGTCCAGTTATAGTCCAGTTATAGTCCAGGTATAGTCCAGTTATAGTCCAGGTAAAGTCCAGTTATAGTCCAGGTATAGTCCAGTTATAGTCCAGTTATAGTCCAGTTATAGTCCAGTTATAGTCCAGTTATAGTCCAGGAGGAACCAGAACCAGAATCTCTCCTCTCCTGGATCTTCTTTGTGTCTCTTTGCGTCCTCTGCTGTCACCTCCACTTCCTCCCTCTCCATCAAACATCTCTTTCCCTCCATCCCTCCATCATCTCCCCTCCATGACTTATTCAAACATCTGTCTGCAGCGTTTCCCCCTCAAACAATCAAACAAAGACATCACAACACAGAGATGTGTTATTATTCTAGAGAGGAGGAGGAGGAGGATGGAGCCAGACCTCCTTTTCTTCCTCCTCCTCTCCTCCTCTTCTCAGAGAAAACAAGGAACCGCCGCCTCGGAGGAACAAAGACACCAACAATAGCAGATAAAGATGCGGGAGTAGCATCTTCCCTGCATCCCTGCATCCCTGCATCCCTCCATCCCTCCATCCCTCCATCCCTGCATCCCTGCATCCCTTTACCCCCAAACATCCCGGTCCTCCGAGGCCCCCACCCCGCATCCTGTCTCCTCACTAACCCCTCCATTAAAGCTCGGATTCGGGGGGATGAAGGGGGGATGAAGGGGGATATTCCAGCCCCAGGTCCGGCTCACCTTGTCGGCTCCGCGGAGCTTCTTGGGGGCCGGAGGTTCGTCCTGATGGACGTGCGTCCTCCCCCCCGGGGGGGGTCTGGGAGGGATGCCGGCGGCCCCGGGGTCCCCCCCTCCGGGCCCGGGGACTCGGGGGTCCGGGCTCCACGGAAGATGCTCGGGAAGGCCGGATGGGAGGAAGACAGTGGGAGGATGCGGGGAAGGAGGAGAGCCGTCATCCTCCCCGGCGCGCTCCCTCCGTGCGCGCTCCCGCTCCCGCTCCCGGTCCCGTTGGTCCCGGTCCCGGTCCCGGTCCCGGTCCCGCTTCCAGCCGCGGATCACGTTCTTCCCCTTCCTGTCCTCCTTTATCTTGGCGGAGGATGCGGCTTCAGGGACGCCGCATCCTCCTCCCCCCGCGGCCGCGGAGATCATCTCCCCCCGCCGCGTCCTTGAGCTCCGGACTCCGCTGGTGGAGGTGGAGGGAGGATGGAGGGATGATGGAGGGATGATGGAGGGATGGAGGTGGAGGGGGTGCAGGACCGAGCTGCTGGCGGCTCTAACCCCCCCTCATGGCCGGGTCCTCCTCCTCTCCTCCGGGCGCGTCGGGGCCGCAGTGGTCGCAGCTCCTGCAGCTGCTGCAGGGCCGGCCGGGCTGACTGACAGCTGGGGGGGGTGGGGGGGGGGGGGGGGGGGGGGGGGCAGGGCCCGCAGCCCACGCAGGGCCCGCAGGAAGTACTTCCTCTTCCTCTTCCTCTTTCTGCTCCTTTTCTCTCCTAAAGCAGCTTCTTCTTTGTTTTTCTTTCTCTAGAAGCTGCAGATTCCAGGAGAAGCCGCTGCTCCGCCGCTGGGGGGCGCTGCTTTTCTTTACTGGAGATGAACTCAGAGCAGAGAGGAGACCTTTACACTCACTTCTGTTCCCTATCTTTAAAAATGAATGACATTCCAAATTTAGAAATCGTTACCATTATTTTTTATATAGATACTTTTGACAAATCAGTCCTTGGTTAATGTCATTCTCTTACTGGCTAAATAAATACCACATACATTGTTATAAGTGGAGACAAATGAAGGTTTTTTGTTTCTTTAAAAAAATATTAAGTCAAATAACTCTGCAAAAAAAATATTAACCGATATATCAAAGTATCTTTTATTTTAAGTCTCTTTCTGAAATGTCGATGCTATTTGCTTTAAAATGTAAACTGTTCCTTTGTTTTAACTTTACTTGTCTATCTTATTTTTGTTTATATGTCTCTTGTTCATGAAACATCCAAGATGTTTCTTTTTTCTTATTATTTTTCCTTTACTAGCAGTTTTATATAAAGTGTGTTTTTCTTGTTTAAAAAATTGTGTTCAATAAAAAAAAAATTCTGTTCCTTCCTTCCTTCCTTCCTTCCTTCCTTCCTTCCTTCCTTCCTTCCTTCCTTCCTTCCTTCCTTCCTTCCTTCCTTCCTTCCTTCCTTCCTTCCTTCCTTCCTTCCTTCCTTCCTTCCTTCCTTCCTTTTTTGAAGAGGAAGTTTCCAGGAACTCGGGTGTGATGACGCTGCTCCACCGCTGGGGGGCGCTGTTACCTTTACAGTCATGTGTGTTCCTCTGCTGACCACTAGGGTCCAGATCCAGCATTAAGTTCATATCTATTGAACTTTCACGTTATATTATATTATACATTATCCTCTACATTAAATATACATTATATTAAAATGTCCAACTTTAGAAGAGAAAAAAAAATTATAGTCTCGATTCCAAAAATAAAGTAAATTATAAGAAGCATCAAATCAGTATAATTAGGGGTGTGGACTTTTGATTGACAGCTAGCACTGCTAACTGCTAGCCAACAGAACCTGGTCTGGTACATATTACTAGTTTGTTTCCATTGATATGAAATGGATTAATGATTCAATCAAAAAATATACTTTCAATAAAAAAAAAAAAATTATTCATATTTGTTTTGTTGAATGAAAATATTTTTTTTTATTGAAGCAACTTTTTGGGGATTGAATAAAAAAAGACACAAATGTCATTTAGCCCAAGCACAAAAACTTCACCTTAATCAAATAAATCATTTTCAATCCCCAAAAAATTGTGTTCAAATGCAATCTTTTGGGTCTCAAATATTTTTTTGCATTCAAACACTTTTTTTCTTTCATATAAATAGTGTTTTTTTTATTGAAGTTTTTAATTGAAAATATTTTTTTTTTTTTGCACCTTATTTTTTGATTAAATGATAAAGACACAAATGTCCTGCCCATAATAACAACTACTTCAATCAAAAAAGTTGCTTCAAACAAAAAAAACGAACTTCTCACCTAAAAATATTGAAATGAACTGAATTTGAACGAGTTCAAAGTGAAAATGGTGAACTATGAACTGTTTACTTTGAAACTACGTGAACTTTGACCTAGTTCATGAGAAGTAGGAACTAGTTCAACACTGTTAACCGTAAATATAAAATCAACTCGTATGCAGACGACGCCCGGCTCTAGATAGACCCGACCGTCGACCAGAACTTCTATTGACAATGTTCTGGTCCAGTTTTGTCATATTTGCCTAATTTGGTCCTGGTCTGTTCCTGGTCTGGGGCCTCATTTAAAATGGAGTGCGTAGAATTCATACTACTACTAAGTGCACGTACACTCAAAAGCCGAAAATGCCGGGCACAAAAAAATATCCGGATCTATAAAACCGCGTGCACGCACACTTGCAAGCAATGTTCTCTTTATAAATCACAGTCCAGCTGGAAGGTTGCGCAGCTGAATCCGCCTCATATCCCGCCCTCTACACGCCCACTTCATACCAAAAATGGTATGTTTTTGCATATGAATGAGCTGCTGAGCATGCGCAGCGGCTCCTGCAGCCTGTTTGGGCGTCAGAATGAATGAGACGTGTCGAGCCACCGTGACACTGACTTTCACTGAGATCTGAGATCGAAATGTTGAGGATGAGTTTGAGGACAGGAAAACGACATTATTTTGTGGTTCAAGGTTCAAGGTTCAAGGTGTTTATTTGTCACACAGAATGTACAAGTACATGCATTGTGAAAAGCTTATGCTGGGTCGTGCTCCACAATACATAGTTAAAACAGTAATAATAAAATGCTAGTCTAAGATCACAGTAAAAGTAGAAAAATAAATAGTAGGCTATAAAATAAAGCGAGGGAGTAGCAGAACGCCGTTGCTGCGCGGAACGCCGTGAGTCCCCCAGCGCAACAGGGGGGACATGTCCCCCGTCTTTTCAAAATCATGTTTTTGTCCCCCCCACTTTTTACAGTTTAAAAACTAACGGTAGGATCACTCTGTGATTGCAAATCATCAAGACTCTCGATGCGAAGACGGGACAGGACCCGCTCCCCCTCCTCCCCCCCGTCTCTCCTCAGAGCAGCTCAGGGCTGATTTATGGTTCCGCGTCACCAATGCAGAGCCTACGCCGTAGGGTACGCGGCGACGCGCACCCTACGCCGGACCCTACGCCGTAGGCTCTGCGTTGGTGTGACGCAGAACCATAATTCAGGCTTAAAAATAAACACAACATGCGCGCACGTACCCGGCATGACAGGCAGACACACACGGGGAGAAGAGACTATTTATTTGATTTATATTTTTTTGAAAACTTTATCCTTATGAACGCAATTGTTATATAGTCCAACTTTCCTTATTTTAATCAGAACACTTTCTGTTTTCCTCTTCGGCGTGGAGTAGTGGGCTCGGGGCGGCCGCCCCCGTCTGCTCCACTAGTGGTCCTGACTGACATGAGCTTCACACACAGAGGGACACGATCAGCGCTATTTTATTATAAGTCTGATATATGTTGTGATGTGTGATGACATTATTAAGAGTATGACATGAATCTGGCTTCATTTCACCACCTCACAGCCTGCGTCGCCAGTTCCCCGTGTCTTAAGTAAGTTCTTTTTTTTTCATAATAATATTTTATTGATTTTCAGTATTAACATAGAAGGTATAAATCAAAAACAGAATACAATACAATCAAAAAGAAAAGAAAAAAAAGGAAAAAGAAAAGGGCAATCGACACATCAATAGATACAACACAGTTACTGTGTAAATTGAAAAAAAGTTTTATTGTGTAGTACACACACACACACCGAGACATCAGAAGGTAAACTGCAAGAGTACAGCTGGGGGTCTAAAATCCAAAGAATCGCTTCCTTTATAAATCAAGGCAGATAGATCCCTGGGCAAATGGTCTATGAGAGGCCACCACATTTTCATGAAGTTATCTTCTCTATTTTTTTAATTTGGCACTGAGTCTTTCCATCGGAAGAACTCTGTAGATTTCTCTATTCTTAAGTAAATTCTTACAGGAGTGTGAGGGTTGCCGTAGGGATCCGCAGATCTTTCGGTTAGTTTTTTCTTTTTATATCCGAGGCTTTGCGTAGATGGTGGCTTCCGCAACTTTCAGGCGCTTTTTCTGCGCAAGCAAGCTTTATAGATGAGGCCCCTGGTCTACATGCAGGACCAGGAGACACGAGTCCGTCAATCACGGACCCAGATAAGAGAGAAGAGTCAGCAAACACGTCGCCTGCAGATCGATCAATAACCCAGCAGACAAACAAACAGAACGAGGTTTGGGGGTCGGAGGTCGAGGGGGCGGAGCCTCAGCAGGACGAGGGGGCGGAGCCTCAGCAGGACGAGGGGACAGGAGACGAGAGGACGAAACAGCTGAACCCTCGCCGTCTGGAAGACGCCAGAGACCTGCAGGTCCAGGGTTATGACGGTGCGTTCAGACAGTGGCATCAATTCAGTGGAAGTTAAGGTACGGCAAGGTTACGAGTCACAGAACTTAACTAGAGTATCAATCAACACGTCCAGCAAATACTCATCACAGAAGTTTATGTAGCTGATCTGTGTGGTCAAGAAAACTGGAACTTTTTCAAATGCAGTCTCGCTCACTGCAAAAACTCAAAATCTTACCAGGAATATTTGTCTTATTTCTAGTTAAAATGTCTCAATTTTAGTGAAAAAATCTCATTACACTTAAAACAAGATTTATCACCAGAAAAATAACTTGTTATTTGACCATTTTCACCTGTTTCAAGTAAATTTTCACTTGAAATAAGTAGAAAAATCTGCCAATGGGACATTTTTTCATTACAAGCTAAAAAATCTTGTTCCACTGGCAGATTTTTCTACTTATTTTAAGTGGAAATCTACTTGAAACAGGTGAAAATGGTTGTTTTTGAGTCTTGTCTTAAATGTAATGAGATTTTTTTTACTAAAAATTAGACATTTTAACTAGAAATAAGACAAATATTCTTGTTAAGATTTTGAGTTTTTGCAGTGTATAATAACTAGTGAAATCGATCATGTTGTTCTGATTTGCATTTGTAGTTATTCTATATGTATTAAGTAATAGCATAATCAATACAAATGGACACAGAGTAATTCCATAAATGTATTTAAAAAACAAACATTTACATTTTCCCTTGAAGCCAAGGTGTGGCGGCTGCTGTACCTTTATACCCAATTGACGCCCCTGGTCCAGGTCCAGGTCCAGGTCCAGACCCTGACCCGGGTCTAGGAGGAGAAGATGTCCTGCAGTCCGTCCAACGCCAGACGCCACCGGTAAGAGAACCAGAACTGTCTAGAGCAGGGGTCGGCAACCCAAAATGTTTTAGAGCCATATTGGACCAAAAACACAAAATACAAATATGTCTGGAGCCGCAAAAAATTAAAAGTCTTGTATCAGCCTTAGAATGAAGGCAACACATGCTGCATGTTTCTATATTAGTTACAACTGGGGGAAGATTTTTTTTTTTTCATTATGCACTTCGAGAAAAAAGTCGAAAATTCGAGAAAAAAGTCGAAATGACGAGAAAAAAGTCGAAATGACACCACCCACGACTCTCTATGTCAAACCATTCAAAAGTTATAGCAGAAAATAGGGCCAACCAATCAGAAGAAGGGGCGGGGCTAATTCAGGCCAACGAAGGTCAAGGACTCAATACCGAGTCCGATGACACCACCCAGGACTCTTTATGTCAAACCATTCAAAAGTTATGGCAGAGAAAAGTATTCTAGGGGGCGCTGTTGAGCCGTTAGGCCACGCCCATTAATGCAAACCGTGAAATATCAAATTTATCACCAGGCCTGGCTTGGTGCAAAATTTGGTGACTTTTGGAGAACTATCAAATATGGACCAATCAGATGAAGCGGGGGCGCGCTTTTTGGCGTCTGTCGTCGCCACGGTAACACTTTTGAAAGAAAAAAGTAATGCGCTTCGTCGCAGGATGGAGACGCACATTTTGATGTATAACACACCAGGGTTCACGATACGGTTCGGGCCGTATTAACTGTCGAAGGAATGGCATAAATTGCTCCAAAATTATGCGATTAATTTAGAATGTTCAAAATGGCCGACTTCCTGTGTAAAATGTGGTGAGTTTTCGAGCATCTTAAGGCCTCCAAATAGGCAATTCATTTAGCGGAAGAATAATAATAATAATTAAAGCTGCAAGCAGCAATGAACGGGCCCTCACCGACTTTCTGTTGGGTTTCGGCCATGGCGCCAAGAGACTTTTCTTTAAGTTGCAACATGATACAGGTGTGTACCGATTTTCGTGCATGTACGTCAAACCGTATTGTGGGGCTTGAGGAACAAATTTTTCTAGGGGGCGCTGTTGAGCCATTAGGCCACGCCCATTAATGTAAACCATTAAATATCACATTTTTCACCAGGCCTGGATTGGGTGCAAAATTTGGTGACTTTTTGGGCACGTTTAGGGGGAAAAAAGGCCCTCATTTCATCAGAAGAAAGAAAAAGAAAGAAAGAAAAAAAAATTCCTACAGATACAATAGGGCCTTCGCACTTTAAGTGCTCGGGCCCTAATAACCAACCAATGTGTAACCCAAGGTTGGCCCGGTGAACAGTGAGCAGGTGAACAGTGTGTTTATATCCGGGTCAGCCTGGGGTCACTTCCTCTTCCTCCATCCCCTCTGATCAACGCTGGGCTGGTGCAACGTGGCAGACGGCCTTAATGGCTCTTTAAAAAGCTTAGATTCACATATCAGCGGGCAGGGGTTTTTAGTTGAAACCTCTGAATGGGTTTGGACAAAGAATCTCTTCAATCCTTGATGGCGACGACGGGGGCGGATCCGGTTTCAGCCGGCAGAACTTTAGTTCCTGTAACAGGAGGAGGGAACCAGAGTCCGGCGGACTCAGGTGTCCCAGCGCCGGCGAGACCCAGAACCGGACCGGACCGGATCGTTAAAGGACCAGAACCAGCGCCGGACGAGGACAGCGTTTAAAATATTCAAAACAGGACTTTACACGGGCCTTTTGGGCTTTTTGGAGGCCCTGATCCAGACCCGGTTCAGACCCGGTTCAGACCCGGTTCTTTAGTTTGTTTAGTGGACCTGGCTAGCGGTTTATATTTTGAGGTATGTTGGGGTATTTGAGAGTATTTTGGGGGTATTTGGGGGTATGTTGGGGTATGTTGGGGGTATATTGGGGTATTTGGGGGTATATTGGGGTATGTTGGGGGTATATTGGGGTATTTGGGGGTATATTGGGGTATTTTAGGGGTATATTGGGGTATTTGGGGGTATATTGGGGTATTTGGGGGTATATTGGGGTATTTGGGGGTATATTGGGGTATTTGGGGGCATATTGGGGTATGTTGGGGGTATATTGGGGTATGTTGGGGGTATATTGGGGTAGGTTGGGGGTATTTTGGGGTATTTGGGGGTATGTTGGGGTGTTTTGGGGGTATATTGGGGTATTTGGGGGTATATGGGGGTATATTGGGGTATTTGGGGGTATATTGGGGTATTTTGGGGTATTTGGGGGTATATTGGGGTATTTTTGGGGTATATTGGGGTATTTGGGGGTATATTGGGGTATTTGGGGGTATATTGGGGTAGGTTGGGGGTATTATGGGGTATATTGGGGTATTTGGGGGTATATTGGGGTATTTGGGGGTATATTGGGGGTATATTGGGGGTATTTGGGGTATTTGGGGGTATATTGGGGTATTTTGGGTATATTGGGGTATTTGGGGTATATTGGGGTATTTGGGGGTATATTGGGGTATTTTGGGGGTATATTGGGGGTATTTGGGGGTATATTGGGGTATTTGGGGGTATTTGGGGTATGTTGGGGTATTTGGGGTATTTGAGGGTATGTTGGGGGTATGTTAAGCAGCCTTACCAACTCAGTGTTTCCCACAGCTCTGATCTAGAGAGTGTGCCAGAGGTCCAGAGGTTGGGGGTATATTGGGGGTATATTGGGGTATTTGGGGGTATTTTGGGCAGCCTTACCAACCCTCACTACTGTTTTTCTCAGCTCTGATCTAGAGAGCGTGCTGGAGCTCCAGAGGGCCAGGATGGTTGGGGAAAGTCTCGCTGACCAGGACCAGCTGGAGCTGCAGGGCAGGAAGAAGCTGGTCAGGTAACGGGAACTTCCTGTCTGCTACTGCGAGCTTCCTGTTGGCCGCTCAAATAACCGGGAACTTCCTGTCTGCTACTCCGAGCTTCCTGTTAGCCGGTTAACGGACGTATCAGCCGTACCGGTTTTTAACCCCAACCATCTGGTGACCTTTGACCTTTGACCTTGGTCTGCAGGTCCAAGACCTTCGACCAATCGCTGCTGACTCCGGTCCAGACGGAGCTGGACCCAAAGCTGGAGAGGAAGAAGAGCCACTACAGCCAGGTGAGCTAGCTGCTCCGGCTAAGGTTCCCAGTTCCAACCACTACTACTTCCTACTTTACTAACTAACTAACTAACTAACTAACTAACTAACTAACTAACTAACTAACTAACTAACTAACTAACTAACTAACTAACTAACTAACTAACTAACTAACTAACTAACTAACTAACTAACTAACTAACTAACTAACTAACTTTCCTAGTGTAATGTGGTCCAGTTTCCTGGTGTAATGTGGTCCAGTTTCCTGGTGAAATGTGGTCCAGTTTCCTGGTGTAATATGGTCCAGTTTCCTGGTGTAATATGGTCCAGTTTCCTGGTGTAATATGGTCCAATTTCCTGGTGTAATGTGGTCCAGTTTCCTGGTGTAATGTGGTCCAGTTTCCTGGTGTAATGTGGTCCAGTTATGTTGGTGTATTTGGGTATATTTGGGGGTATGTTGGTGTATTTGGGTATATTTGTGGGTATGTTGGGATATTTCGGTATATTTGGGGGTATATCTGGGGGTATGTTGGGGTATTTGGGTATATTTGGGGGTATGTTGGTGTATTTGGGTATATTTGGGGGTATGTTGGTGTATTTGGGTATATTTGGGGGTATGTTGGGGTATTTGGGTATATTTGGGGGTATGTTGGTGTATTTGGGTATATTTGGGGGTATGTTGGTGTATTTGGGTATATTTGCGGGTACCGTATGTTGGTGTATTTGGGTATATATGGGGGTATATCTGGGGGTATGTTGGTGTATTTGGGTATATTTGGGGGTATGTTGGTGTATTTGGGTATATTTGGGGGTATATTTGGGGGTATGTTGGTGTATTTGGGTATATTTGGGGGTATGTTGGTATATTTGGGTATATTTGGGTATATTTGAGTATTTGTGTATATTTGGGAGTATGTCAGGGTATTTGAAGGTATTTGAGGGTATGTTGGTATATTTGGGGTATATTTGTGGTATGCTGGGGTATGTTAGGGTATTTGGGTATATTTGGGGGTATGTTGGTATATTTGGGTATATTTGGGGGTATGTTGGTGTATTTGGGGGTATATATGTTGGTGTATTTGGGGTATATTTGGGGGTATATTGGTGTATGTGGGTATATTTGGGGGTATGTTGGGGTATTTGGGTATATTTGGGGGTATGTTGGTTTATTTTGGGGTATATTTAGGGGTATATTTGGGTATATTGGGGTATGTTGGTGTATTTGAGGGTATGTTGGTATATTTGGGGGTATATTTGGGGGTATATTTGGGTATATTTGGGGGTATGTTGGTATATTTGGGGGTATATTTGGGTATATTTGGGGGTATGTTGGTATATTTGGGTATATTTGGGGGTATGTTGGTGTATTTGGGTATATTTGGGGGTATGTTGGTGTATTTGAGTATATTTGGGTATATTTGGGGGTATGTTGGTATATTTGGGGGTATATTTGGGTATATTGGGGTATGTTGGTGTATTTGGGTATATCTACCCACCTACCCGACTAACTTCCTGTCTAAACCTCGTGTCTGCTTCTGTTCCAGCTGTCCAAGAGCAACAGCCAGTACCATAAAATATTCAAGGAGATCAGCAAGGAGGAGCAGCTGCAACAGAGTGAGTTAGCACGACTCTCTTTTCCGCCTTAAGGCCGTGACGCAGCTCAGGTGACGGGTCCCTGGTTTCAGGTTTACACCTGCGCCGCCTTAAGTCCCGGCCGGAGGTCCAGGTGAGTCCAGGTGAGACCAGGTGAGGCCAGGTGAGAACTGACTGACGTTTCCCGGTTTTCAGGCTACACCTGCGCGCTGCAGAAGGACATCCTGTACCAGGGACGCATGTTCGTCTCCGAGCACTGGATCTGCTTCCACTCCAAGGTGTTCGGCCGAGACACCAAGGTGAGTCTGGACGCTACGTAGCTACGTAGCTATGTAGCTAACATACCAGAGTTCCTGGACAGGAGACACCCAGGTGAGTCTGGATGATGTAGATGCTAGAGTTCCTGGGGGGGGGGGGGACCGGGAACCGGGTTCCTCTGGACCAGACCGGTTCATTTGGACCTGGTTCCTGTGGACCGGACCATTGTGTCCGGTCCGCAACATACCCCCAAACATACCTAAGTACCCCAAAAACCATGGACTGGACACCAATTTGGGATATTTGGTGTATTTTGCTACATGTGGGGTATGTTGGGATATTTCAGTATATTCAGGGTTATGTTGGGGTATTTGGAAGGTACTTTTGGATATTTGGGGTTGTTTGTAGTTATTTGGGATATTTGTTTTTTTATATTTGAGATATTTGGGTATATTTGGGGTATTTTGCTATATTTATATATTACAAGAGTTTTGTGTTTTGTGTGATAAATACGTTGATCTCACCCTCCTGTTATGACTCTTTTGATCATGGTGTCTGTCCGTCCCAGATCGCCATCCCGGTCATGTCCGTCACCAACATCAAGAAGACCAAGACGGCCATCCTGGTTCCCAACGCTCTGGTGGTCGCCACGGCAACGGACCGAGTGAGTTCCTCCCTCCGGAGGGGGGTGTTTGGGGGTATGTTTGGGGGTATGTTGGGGTATTTCAGTATATTTGGGGGTATGTTTGGGGTATATCTGGGGGTATGTTGGGGTATTTGGGTAAATTTGTGGGTATGTTGGGGTATTTGGGTATATTTGGGGGTATGTTGGGGTATTTGGGTATATTTCGGGGTATATTTGGGGGTATGTTGGGGTATTTGGGTATATTTGGGGGTATGTTGGGGTATTTGGGTATATTTCGGGGTATATTTGGGGGTATGTTGGGGTATTTGGGTATATTTGGGGGTATGTTGGGGTATTTGGGTAAATTTGTGGGTATGTTGGGGTATTTTGGTAAATTTGGGGGTATATTTGTGGGTATGTTGGGGTATTTGGGTATATTTGGGGTATGTTTGGGGTATATTTGGGGGTATGTTGGGGTATTTGGGTAAATTTGTGGGTATGTTGGGGTATTTGGGTATATTTGGGGGTATGTTGGGGTATTTGGGTATATTTCGGGGTATATTTGGGGGTATGTTGGGGTATTTGGGTATATTTGGGGGTATGTTGGGGTATTTGGGTATATTTCGGGGTATATTTGGGGGTATGTTGGGGTATTTGGGTATATTTGGGGGTATGTTGGGGTATTTGGGTAAATTTGTGGGTATGTTGGGGTATTTTGGTATATTTGGGGGTATGTTGGGGTATTTGGGTATATTTGGGGGTATGTTGGGGTATTTGGGTAAATTTGGGGGTATATTTCGGGGTATGTTGGGGTATCTTTCAAACAGGAAATATTTATTTACATATAGATTTGTCTCTTTAATTTGCTTTGTTTTGTATTTGGGTATATTTCGGGGTATGTTGGGGTATTTGGGTAAATTTGTGGGTATGTTGGGGTATTTCGGTATATTTGGGGGTATATTTCGGGGTATGTTGGGGTATTTGGGTATATTTGGGGGTATGTTGTGGTATTTGGGTAAATTTGGGGGTATATTTGTGGGTATGTTGGGGTATTTGGGTATATTTGTGGGTATGTTGGAGTATTTGGGTATGTTTGGGGTATATTTCGGGGTATGTTGGGGTATTTGGGTATATTTGGGGGTATGTTGGGGTATTTGGGTAAATTTGTGGGTATGTTGGGGTATTTGGGTATATTTCGGGGTATATGTGGGGGTATGTTGGGGTATTTGGGTATATTTGGGGGTATGTTGGGGTATTTGGGTATATTTGGGGGTATATTTGTGGGTATGTTGGGGTATTTGGGTATATTTGGGGTATGTTTGGGGTATATTTGGGGGTATGTTGGGGTATTTGGGTATATTTGGGGGTATGTTGGGGTATTTGGGTATATTTCGGGGTATATTTGGGGGTATGTTGGGGTATTTGGGTATATTTGGGGGTATGTTGGGGTATTTGGGTATATTTCGGGGTATATTTGGGGGTATGTTGGGGTATTTGGGTATATTTGGGGGTATGTTGGGGTATTTGGGTAAATTTGTGGGTATGTTGGGGTATTTTGGTATATTTGGGGGTATGTTGGGGTATTTGGGTATATTTGGGGGTATGTTGGGGTATTTGGGTAAATTTGGGGGTATATTTCGGGGTATGTTGGGGTATCTTTCAAACAGGAAATATTTATTTACATATAGATTTGTCTCTTTAATTTGCTTTGTTTTGTATTTGGGTATATTTCGGGGTATGTTGGGGTATTTGGGTAAATTTGTGGGTATGTTGGGGTATTTCGGTATATTTGGGGGTATATTTCGGGGTATGTTGGGGTATTTGGGTATATTTGGGGGTATGTTGTGGTATTTGGGTAAATTTGGGGGTATATTTGTGGGTATGTTGGGGTATTTGGGTATATTTGTGGGTATGTTGGAGTATTTGGGTATATTTGGGGTATATTTCGGGGTATGTTGGGGTATTTGGGTATATTTGGGGGTATGTTGGGGTATTTGGGTAAATTTGTGGGTATGTTGGGGTATTTGGGTATATTTCGGGGTATATGTGGGGGTATGTTGGGGTATTTGGGTATATTTGGGGGTATGTTGGGGTATTTGGGTAAATTTGTGGGTATGTTGGGGTATTTGGGTATATTTCGGGGTATATTTGGGGGTATGTTGGGGTATTTCAGTATATCTGGGGGTATGTTGGGGTATTTGGGTATATTTGGGGGTATGTTGGGGTATTTGGGTATATTTGGGGGTATGTTGGGGTATTTGGGTAGATTTGGGGGTATGTTGGGGTATTTGGGTAAATTTAGGGGTATATTTGTGGGTATGTTGGGGTATTTGGGTATATTTGGGGGTATGTTGGGGTATTTCGGTATATTTCGGGGTATATTTCGGGGTATGTTGGGGTATCTTTCAAACAGGAAATATTTATTTACATATAGATTTGTCTCTTTAATTTGCTTTGTTTTGCTTATGGTTTTCTTTGTTGTTCTTTGTTTTTTTCGGTATATACATTTTATGCATTCTGATTATTTTGTTTTTGTTTTAACCTGTTTGAATAAATAAATAAATGAAAATGAAATGAAAAATGTGGGTATACTTCGGGGTATGTTGGGGTATTTGGGTAAATTTGCGGGTATGTTGGGGTATTTCGGTATATTTGGGGGTATATTTCGGGGTATGTTGGGGTATTTGGGTATATTTGGGGTATGTTGTGGTATTTGGGTAAATTTGGGGGTATATTTGTGGATATGTTGGGGTATTTGGGTATATCTGTGGGTATGTTGGAGTATTTGGGTATATTTGGGGGTATATTTCGGGGTATGTTGGGGTATTTGGGTATATTTCGGGGTATATTTGGGGGTATGTTGGGGTATTTGGGTATATTTGGGGGTATGTTGGGGTATTTGGGTAGATTTGGGGGTATGTTGGGGTATTTGGGTAAATTTAGGGGTATATTTGTGGGTATGTTGGGGTATTTGGGTATATTTGGTGGTAGGTTGGGGTATTTGGGGGTATATTTGGGGTATGTTTGGGGTATGTTGGGGTATTTGGGTATATTTGGGGTATGTTGGGGTATTTGGGTATATTTGGGGGTATGTCGGGGTATTTGGGTATATTTGGGGTATGTTGGGGTATTTGGGTATATTTGGGGTATGTTGGGGTATTTGGGGTATGTTGGGGTATTTGGGGTATGTTGGGGTGTTTGGGTATATTTGGGGTATTTAGGTATATTTGGGGTATTTGGGGTATTTGGAGTATGTTGGGGTATTTGGGTATATTTGGGGGTATGTCGGGGTATTTGGGTATATTTGGGGTATGTTGGGGTATTTGGGGTATGTTGGGGTATTTGGGGTATGTTGGGGTATTTGGGTATATTTGGGGTATTTAGGTATATTTGGGGTATTTGGGTATATTTGGGGTATGTTGGGGTATTTGGGGTATGTTGGGGTATTTGGGGTATATTGGGGTATTTAGGTATATTTGGGGTATTTGGGTATATTTGGGGGTATGTTGGGGTATTTGGAGTATGTTGGGGTATTTGAGTATATTTGGGGTATATTTGGGTATATTTGGGGTATGTTGGGGTATTTGGGGTATGTTGGTGTATTTGGGTATATTTGGGGTATATTTGGGTATATTTGGGGTATGTTGGGGTATTTGGGGTATGTTGGGGTATTTGGGTATATTTGGGGTATATTTGGGTATATTTGGGGTATTTGGGGTATTTGGGGTATTTCAGGAGGCCAGAGCTTCACTACTGATGTCTTGTTCTGTTGCAGTACGTGTTCGTGTCCTTCCTGTCCAGAGACAACACCTACAAGTTCCTGACGTCCGTCTGTTTCCACCTGGAGGTAAAAACCACGTCCTGCACCTCCAAACCAGGACTAGAACTGGAACCAGGGCTAGAGCTGGAACCAGGACTAGAACTGGAACCAGGACTAGAACCAGGACTAGAACTGGAACCAGGACTAGAGCTGGAACCAGGACTAGAACTGGAACCAGGACTAGAACTAGAACCAGGACTAGAACAGAGAACACAGAAAACCAAACATGGAGAACCAAACAGGTGTAAACAATGAGGACAGATGAAGTACAGGAAGTAGGACACAGACTTTCAAAATAAAACAAAAATAAACCCCAAACCGTGACAGCTTTGTTCTTCAAATTAGCATGATGTGACTTGTTGCATTTTAACGTTTCTTTCCTTGCGTTTCAGGAGAAGAGTCCCTGCAGTAGCCCCGCCCCCTCGCCTGCTGACCGCAGCTTCAGAGGTCAGAGGTCACCGGTGTCACCGCGCTTCCCTCTGGTGGGTTCACCAGCAGCACAAACACAAAGTTTACCAGCAGCACAAACACAAAGTTTACCAGCAGCACAAACACAAAGTTTACCAGCAGCACAAACACAAAGTTTACCAGCAGCACAAACACAAAGTTCACCAGCAGCACAAACACAAAGTTCACCAGCAGCACAAACACAAAGTTTACCAGCAGCACAAACACAAAGTTTACCAGCAGCACAAACACAAAGTTCACCAGCAGCACAAACACAAAGTTCACCAGCAGCACAAACACAAAGTTCACCAGCAGCACAAACACAAAGTTTACCAGCAGCACAAACACAAAGTTCACCAGCAGCACAAACACAAAGTTTACCAGCAGCACAAACACAAAGTTTACCAGCAGCACAAACACAAAGTTTACCAGCAGCACAAACACAAAGTTTACCAGCAGCACAAACACAAAGTTCACCAGCAGCACAAACACAAAGTTTACCAGCAGCACAAACACAAAGTTTACCAGCAGCACAAACACAAAGTTTACCAGCAGCACAAACACAAAGTTTACCAGCAGCACAAACACAAATCTGGAGTCGGAAATTCTGAGCTCACAAATTTCTGATTTCATTAATTGAATCACAAATCCTGATTTTCTTGGTATAAATGTTGAAGTTCACGTTAGCTGAATGTTTTCCAGCCGTTTGAGGAGGAACCAGTCATTAATATCCATGTTTTTGTTCTTGTTCCCAGAGAGACTTCAGCCTGGACGGAGTTCTGAGGACCAGGAGGGAGACGGAGGAGAGCAGCAGCTCCGAGTCCCCGGAACCAGAGTACCAGAACATCCCAGGTACCAGACCCAGAACCAGAACCAGAACCAGAGTACCAGAAGATCCCAGGTACCAGAACCAGACCGGGACCAGACCGGGACCAGAACCAGACCGGTACCAGGAACCCTCGGGAGATGGTTCCTTCAGTAGTGTCAGGAAGGTTGTAGTGAGGACCCAGATGCAGGAGAGCAGGAGTTCCAAAAAAGCCAGATTTATTTAAGCAAATAAAAAGCTGCTTTGCAGGAAAAAATTCCAGACAAGAACCAAAACTACTAAACACGAGGAAACACGGAGGGAGGAAACAGTACGGACCAGATATACAGAACCGTTAACGAGACACGGTGAAGACGATCAGGGCAGACGGGAACAGGAACGTCACACCAGAACTGAAACACAAAGACACGGGTTTCAAAATAAAACAGGGAGGGCCAAATCCACAAAAGGATTGCGCGTCTTTTGCGGCTGCTAAACCGGTGCAAATGAGACAAAAAGAGAGCGTCTAATTCACAAAGCACCCGCAAAGGGCGAATTGCAGCACAAACTGCGCTGCCAAGCAAATAGTGTCATGGTGCGCCGGTGCCATTTGCATGCATGTAAATTAGGTAATATTCATACATTCCTTTCTATGCAAATAAGCCTCATTGCAAAAACCGTCTAATTCACAAAGGCCAGCGCTATTTGCCACACGCAAAAATAGTGGAGCAAATACCGTGTTTCAGAAGCGTGTATTAACTGCGCGCAAACTCACTCCTCACTCTCTGTTTCTCTCTCTCTTCAATATCATTCAAGCCTGTGTGATACTGAATGATATTAAGGGTGAAATCTACAGTCAGACATGACTGTAGACAGTCAGATCAAGTGGGGTTGTGGACTTATCTCGGATTTAAAAATAAAAATAACAGGACGGAGCTCAGGATTCATCCATACAGTAAGGGGCTGCTTTATTACAAACAATTCCACCATATAAACATATAAATGTAGAATGTGTGTGTTTAACATCTGACCTGTAGGTGTGTGTAGCAAAACACAGAACATGAGTTACCGTCAGATCCTGATCGTTAATGAAGTTACTGCAAAACTTCATGGGCGTGTTTGCGCCGGCATATCATTAGAGCAAAATCTTTTGTGAATCGGACCTTAAAGCGGGGCAAATTGCGGGCGCAAATGCGGCGCAATTCACAGCGCTATTGGCGGGCGCAGTCTATTCTTTGTGGATTTGGCCCGAAGTGACAAAACCGTGACAACAAAGGTCCATCAGAATCCCATAAATAAACCTCAAACATGTCCAGATGTTGGTCCTTCAGAACCAAGATGTTTGTTTGTTTCTGTGCTCAGAGGTCCTGCTGGAGAACCGGGTCCTCAAGGAGAACCGGGTCCAGATGGAGAACCGGGTCCAGATGGAGAACCGGGTCCAGATGGAGAACCGGGTCCTGAAACCCGTCTCTCTCAACACTCTGCTGGTCGTCTACATGTTTCTGTGAGTCTGGAGGATTCAATGTGTTAATTAAAGCTGCACGGGCCCTCGCTCGTGCAATTTTCACCAATTAAGGTCAAGGACTCAAAACTAAGTCTGACGACACCCCTGTTGTGCAACAGGTTAGCTTGGCTGTCAAGTTATCGGAAAGGTTATTAATAATTGTATTCAAGAATTATGAATAATTAATAAAGTCGACTATTTATCAAATTGAATGACCAAAATGATAAAAAAAATCCTCGGGGCACCACCCTGTTCCTTAAGCAGGGAAATGATAACTTTTACAGCAGAAAATCAGTCTCAAGATGAAGGTTTATGCCTAGTATAATTGAAGGGTGAGATTCCAGCACTGGCTCTGTCAAACAATCAATGTGACCAAAATTGTATGAAACAACACAAACAACTCATTAAAAATCAATCAGAATTTATTTACATACGGGTATCAAAGCAGATGTAAATAAATACCCAAAATTAATCCTGATGGCACACTACATTGACATAAAACCATTAATTAACAAGAAAAACAACAATCAATAAAATGAAATGAAAGTTAAATGCATGGATTGTAAAAGAAATCGAACGCAATAAGATGATATCAAGACCGTCTACGGTTCAACACATGGCTGCCAGAGATGGCTGCGGGTTTTAAAGATGGTGTGGCTTCTGTGGTATTTAAAGATGGCGAACCCTCTTCAAGCCACGTGCACTCAGACCGGATGGTGATCCCGGTGTTTAAAACGTGACTACGGCAGAAAACAACGACTACCAAATAATCAAACACGATAATGATAACAATGATGATGATGTAATCTCCGCTCTGAACACAGATTTAGCTCTGAAACGCTCTAAATTAAACTAATACACTCAGGCCTCAAAACCTCACGCCTCCTCGGGTCTCCGGGTGCTGATCAGAGGTTCCTGCCGGGTTCTTTCGGTCGGAGTCCGATCCAAGCGGTCTCCCGCCTCTCCCGCTCCTCCTCCCGACTCTGAAATAAAAGGGGACGGTGGTGCAGCGTGGCAGCAGCCGGCGCTCCCCCCCCGGTCCGGAGGCTGTCACGTCGTCTCGGTGGGCGCGGGTCGGTCCACTTCTGGGACGTGCGGGTTACCATCGGGCTGATGAGCCCCGGACGGGGCGGCGGGATGCGTCTCGGTCTGCGCTGGGCAGGCTGACCGCAGGTCCTTCCAAAACAAACTTAGAGCGGAGAGAGAGAAGTTAGGAAAGAGGAAACAGGGTCTCACCCTAGATCGAGGCCGAGCTTTGAAGCGGCTTCCCCCCCTTTTCAGCTCCCAGGGAGCCGGGAGACGTGTGAGGTGAGAGAAGAGAGCGCAGTGCGCTCCGTGGTCCCGAGGCGAGAGTTATGGTTTAAAGTAGGGACTATCAGATATCGACCAATCAGATGAAGGGGCGGGGCTAATTTGCACCAATTATGTTCAATGACTCAAAACCATGTCCGATGACACCCCCCATGACTCTTTATGTCAAACCATTCTAAAGTTATGGCAGAGAGTAGGAACTATCAAATATGGACTAACCAGATGAAGGGGGGGCGCACTTTTTGGCGTCTAGCGTCGCCACGGTAACGCTTTTGACTGAGAAAAGTAATGCGTGGTGTCGGAGGATGGAGACGCACATTTTGATGTATAACACACCTGGGGGCACGTTACGGTTCGGGCTGAATTAATTGCCGAAGGAATGGCATAAATTGCGCCAAAATGACACGATTAATTCAAAATGGCCAACTTCCTGTTCGGTTTTGGCCATGGCGCCAAGAGACTTTTCTTTAAGTTGTGACATGATACAGGTGTGTACCGATTTTCGTGCATGTACGTCAAACCGTATTGTGGGGCTTGAGGAACAAAGTTTTCTAGGGGGCGCTGTTGAGCCGTTAGGCCACGCCCATTAATGCAAACCATTAATTATCACATTTTTCAACAGGACTGGCTTGGTGCAAAATTTGGTGACTTTTGGGCACGTTTAGGGGGAAAAAACACCCTCATTTCGTCAGAAGAAAGAAGAAGAAAGAATTCCTACAGATACAATAGGGCCTTTGCACTGTCAGTGCTCGGGCCCTAAAAATTATCCATTCAGGTGTTCTGACCTGTGTGTGTGTGTGTGTGTGTGTGTGTATGTGTGTGTGTGTGTGTGTGTGTGTGTGTGTGTGTGTGTGTGTGTGTGTGTGTGTGTGTGTGTCTCCAGGGTGTGTGTCCTCGTCCTCTCCTCGTCCTACTTGGCCTTCAGGATCGTGTCTCTGGAGCAGCGACTGGCGACACTCGGCTCCGTCTCCGTCTTCACGCATCACGAGTGAGTTAGCAGTTAGCCGTTAGCATGCAGTACCGCCGGTGACCACAGGGGGGCCAACCCAGCCCCCGAATCTCGCACTCAGCAGGCACGCTGATTTTTTCCAGTGGCCAGCCGCGGTACTGCAACAAAAATTCCCATGGGGCCCAGAAAGCTTTTTTCCCACAGACCGCAATAGTAAAAGAGAAGCCTCTAAAACTGTTCACAGGAACCTCCAGCCAGTGGCGGCCTTTGGCATCAGGGGGCCCGTTTCAATGTTTAATATGGGGCCCTATTTATTACTATATTTGCCAGCTATGTGTCCTGCGTCCGTGACGCATTATAAGCTGAAAGAACGCAGTAAACGCATCCATGCGTCCCAAGGACGCACATATTTTCCCATATAAAACGATACATTGTGACCAAGTGTTAAAATCATAACCAGGACAAGAAACCAGGACTCAGCAGAAAAGGCCAGGATTCAGGTTGGTTTCAAACACATAAGGATATGGATACTTTATTGTCCCTTACAATCCCCTCAAATTAAATTAACAACAAAAATAATGAGTGCTCCACGTTATTTTTGTCCAGCTGTGATCAGAGCACTCTCTCGGTCAGAGAAACGGAAATAAAAGAGAAACAACCTTCTACACATTTGTTTTCAAAATTCAGCAAAAAAAATCAAAAATTCAAAATTCTCAACTTAAATCAACAACAAAAATAATGAGTGCTCCACGTCATTTCAGCACCATGGACAGTTCACTACCTGCATGAAAAGACAGAGACAGATGGAGGAAAAAAAGAAAGAAATGACACTAGGCTACTGTTGTGGATTTCCACGGTAGGCCTACATACACCGTGCACATTGAGTAAAATCAGTAGGCTACTTTGTTTTATTGATAATATTGGGCCACTAAAGTTTTTGCCAAAACTGTTTAAAAGACTCACAGTACCACTGATCATGTCGTGCTTCCAACGATAATGTTTGGTCATCATTATCACCAGCTCTAACTGTAGAAAGGTCTTTATTTTCACCTTCTCCTGTATTTGTTGTTTGGCTGGTGTTATTAGCTGCAGATGCTGGATCAAAGAAAAAGGTCACTTTCGGAAGACTACTCACAGCTTTCTTTTTTATATCTGCTAATTTTCACTTTTCAGCCCCACTGTGGTATGTTCGTTTCATTTTTCTTGGATGGTTAGTTTAATGGCGGGTAGTGATTTATTATTGTGTCTTCCTTGCGCATTTATTTTTTTGTCAGTCAGTTGGGGGCCCCCTGGTGGCCGGGGCCCGTTTCAACTGAAACAGTTGAAACATAGGTAAGGCCGCCTATGCCTCCAGCTGTAATCACTGGCAATTACTAATCTTTGTATTCTATATTTTTAAGTCATGGACTTTATATCCGTCAAAAATGTTTTATAACGGCCAGAAAAGTCAAAGAAAAGTCTCTTTCTGGGCGTGACGTCACGGCTGATGTCACGGCCGTGTCGGTGCCATGGATGTTGCCCCTGGCATGATGGGAGGCATGATGGGAGGCCCCAGAGCATCATGGGAGGTGACTCAACTGAGCATGCTCTATGGGCCGCACAACGCGGAAGTAAACCCGGAAGTCAGAAATGTTTTCGGCGTATGCGCTGAGTGAGCAAATTACATTGAAATGAATGGGCGGCAAGGGGGCACGGTGGCGCAGCAGGTAGTGCAGCCGTCTCACAGCTAGAAGGTCCTGGGTTCGATTCCCGCCGGGGACGCTGTGGGCGCTGAAGTGCGTGTTAGTTCCCCCATGACTTCAGCTCCCACACCCTGGGTGGGGTTGGAGAAAGGATCTTTCTGTGTGGAGTTTGCATGTTCTCCCCGTGTTCCCCTGGGTAGCTAATGGGAGCTACCCTCACAAAAACATGCAACAGTCCTGGGCTACACATGCCCCCTCTGGCCAACCGGGGCGCCAGATGGGGTGGGGAGGATCTGACCGGAATAACGTGATCCTTCCACGCGCTACGTCCGGCCAGAGAATCCTCACCCTGTCTGGTGAAAAGAAGCGGTCCATCTCTCCTCAGGATAAGAAGGAGACCTGAGCTCAGTGTAGGGCCCTCCTTGGGTTGGTAGAGGAGAGCAATGCCCAGGGGCCTCATTTAAAATGGACTGCGTAGGATTCATACTAAAAGTGCACGTACGCTCAAAAGCCGAAAATGCCGGGCGCAAAAAAAAATCCGGATCTATAAAACCGCGTGCACGCAGTGGCTTCCTGCAACCTGTTTGGCTTCGGAATGAATGAATGAACGTGTCGAGCCACCGTGCCACTGAATTTCACTGAGATCTGAGATCTAGATGTTGTTGATGAGGAGGAGGACAGGAAAACCACATTATTTTCTGGTCACAGTAAAAGTAGAAAAATAAATAGTAAATAAAGCGAGTGAGTGGCAGCACGCCGTTGCTGCGCGGAACGCCGTGAGTTCCCCGGTGCAACAGGGGGACACACGTCCCCCCGTCTTTTCAAAATCATGTTTATTTTCCCCTTACTTTTTACAGTTTAAAAACTAACGGTAGGCTCAGCCTTAAATTGCAAATTATCAAGACACTGTATGAAAGCGATACGAGAGCAGCCGCGCTTCACCCCCCCCGCTCTCCCTCCTCCTCCCTCCCCTCAGAGCTGCTCAGGGCTGGTTTATGGTTCTGCGTCACCAACGCAGAGCCTACGGCGTAGGTGCGCGTCGCCGCGTACCTTACGCCGTAGGCTCTGCGTCGTTTTAACGCGGGACCCTAATTTAGGCACCATACACCTGCATGTAAAGGTTTCACGCGCGCGTAAAACTCATATGAAAACAAATCTGAGTCCCTTTAGGGAAGAAATGAGGGGCTCCGTGGGGCTCCCTAAACGCAGCCCCTCATTTGTTCTGTCCTAAAGCGGTGAAGGAGGTTCCCGGCGTGTCCTGCACCGCGGCTGCAGCTCCAGCAGCACCAGAGTCCTGACTGCCTGAGCTTCACACACAGAGGAACACGATCAGCGCTATATTATTTTATTTTATTATTTTAAGTCTTATATATTTTGTGATATGTGATGACATTATTAAGAGTATGACATGAATCTGGCTTCATTTCACCACCTCAAACCCTGCGTCGCCAGTTCCCCGTGTCTTAAGTAAATTCTTACGGGAGGGTCCTAGTTGCCGTAAAGATAAGCAGATTTTTCGGTTAGTTTTTTCTTTTTAGATCCGAGGATTTGCGTAGAAGGTGGCTTCCGCAACTTTCAGGCGCTTTTTCTGCGCAAGCAAGCTTTATAGATGAGGCCCCAGGACTGTTACTTAGGTATGAGCACTGGGTGATTAAATGGGTAAAAAAATATTTAAAAAGAAATGAATGGGCGGCCATTTATGATCCAGTTAATATTATAGATCCAGTTAATATTATAGATCCATGGGCCAACCTGGCCACGCTAATGCTAATTTGCTAATTAAAATAATTTAATTGTAATTGGAAAACTAAGATTTGAACCTGAAAATTCATGAACTTTTTAATTTACGGTTTCAAATTTTTTTTCAGTTTCACATCTTTTTTTTCAGTTTAACGCTGTGGCAGCTGTCAGTCAAAAGGCCATGCCCCTAATTATACACACTGTGGTTTAATGTAATTATGCATCAAAACGACTCGGTTCTGACCGGAGGTTCTTGTTCCAGAAGCAGCTCCTTCTTCTCCGGTTCTGACCTGAACGCTGAGCTTTTCTCCGAGCTGCTGACCGTCAACCTGCTGAAGCTGGAGAAGGTGAGATCAATACCCATCAATATCACTGATCACTATTACTGATCACCATCATTAATGAACCAATCACCGTTGACCTGCTGAAGCTAGAGAAGGTGTGTTAGGTTCCTAAATCAACATACATAAATTAATAACTTAGGAAAGACACAGAGACTGTTAAAGATTATTTTTCAGGCCTTCTGCAGAAGGGAAGCACAGTCGGAGCTTGCAGAGCAACATGGCCCTCTGGCTCTCGACGAAATGCTTGCCGGCTCCCTTTTTGCATCAGGTATTTATTGGTAAAACTGACAGGCATGGGCTATGTTAAGACAACCAATGGTAGACAGTGGATGGACAATGGGAGGAAACAAACAGATAAACAGGACATTTCAGTTGAAGAACAACTAATCTATGTTCTGCAGAGCAAACAGACATCCTTTCTGTTGAGGGTTTTGAACAGAATATCCAACTGACCATGAGACAGTTGTGGACCAGCCCAAACCCCTGAGCAGTTTAGGGAGTGGCTGTTGTAACTGGTAACATGTGATAAGCATGTCTAAAACACAGTCAGCTCTCTGACTTGACTTGATTCTGATTCTAATGGTTTCATAAGCACCAAACTAATTATTAACCTCACAGTGAACCACCGATCAATAATCAATACGTTATGTTAGTGGACCGATCACCATCATTGATGAACCGATCACCATCATTGATGAACTGATCACCATCATTGATGAACTGATCACCATCATTGATCATTGATGAACTGATCACCATCATTGATGAACTGATCACCATCATTGATCATTGATGAACTGATCACCATCATTGATGAACTGATCACCATCATTGATGAACTGATCACCATCATTGATCATTGATGAACTGATCACCATCATTGATCATTGATGAACTGATCACCATCATTGATCATTGATGAACTGATCACCATCATTGATGAACTGATCACCATCATTGATGAACTGATCACCATCATTGATGAACTGGCACCATCATTTTTTTTTTTCTCTTCTGGCTCTCGGCGAAGGCGGACGCTTTTTCTGCTCCTCTCCTCTCCCGCCTTCATAATTGGATTTATGATAGCAGGATTTCTCCTAATTGGAGTGGGGATCTTCCTGGCCTATCGACAATCGCGTAAGTCTGCGGGAGCCGTTCTGGCCCTCTCTGAGCTGCCCGAAACTGCTGAAGGATTGAGCAAGGCGCTCCGCACTCAGACTGTAACGTTGGGAGAGCAGGGCCGCAAGCTGGATGTGATTCTTGAACAGAATCGTAGGCTAGCAGGGGTCTTTGAGCTCTTTAACAAGATGGAGAACACCTTGGAGAAGCTGGGCACCCGGCTTGGCGGGGATTGATCACAAATTCGTCTGATCGGAGTTTATTGAGGAACCAGAAGACTGAAAGGCAGACGGAAAATTACTGAGCTGCCTGCAAATTGTTGATTTGATTTGGCCTTGACAGAGCGGCTTGGCAGGCCTCTTCGTCACAATCTCCCTGGAGGAATGTAAACATGACGCTCTGCACCCAACTCAACCCTCCCCCTCTTTCACAAACACCTGCGGATCGCCCTCCCAGAACTGTACCACTGCCCGATAACATCAAGGATGTTGGCTGCGCTCTGGGCGAAAGGTTCTCGGACTTATCGCGTCACAGACTCTCACACACACACTGACACACACCCCCCTCCCCATATTCAACGCCTTCCAGCCCCCCCCCCCCCCCCCCCTCTTATCAGCAGCCCCTCCCTCACAGTCTCCGGGTTGGAGCGCCAGCTGCAGTGGCCGCGGCCCTCACTTGGAGGATCTGTGCCGGGTCCCCCCCCCCCCCCCGACCTGCCCATATCGTATACCCATAAACTTATGATGTTGTTTTGTTGTGTGTATGTTGCTTTTCTGTGCTGAGGTGTTTTTTTGCACCTTGACACCAGGTATTAATACACAGTGTGAAGATCCTTTTTTTCCCTCCTCCCCCCCATCCCAGTGTCATCCTTCCTCTAAAAATGGCGTCCGTATTAATGGTGCCATCGGTGTGAACCGGAGTCAAGTTCTCTCGTCTGATTTATGTCTGACCTGGAAATAAAGCTTTTTCTGATTCTGATTCTGATTCTGAACCAATCACCATCATTGATCACCTGCTCTCTCTGTTCAGGTGCAGAAAAACCTCCAGAGACTGTTGGAAGAGGCCTGACCCGGAACCAGGAACCAGGAACCAGAATCAGAACCAGGACCGAGAGAGACCAGGATGTAAACATGTGGTTTTCCGTTGCCATGGTTACAAACACCGACCAGATTCCTACAGAACTGGTCCTGGTTGGTCCCGGGTCCAGAACCGTCTCTTCCTCCAGAACCGTCTCTTCCTCCAGAACCGTCTCCTCCTCCAGAACCGTCTCCTCCTCCAGGATAAACTCATTCCTTCATGTCCAGCAGCAGAAACACGTGTTTGGTTTTCATTGAACAAGTTAGTTTGAAGTTGGTGAAAAATGTTACATTTAATAAAGTTTTCTTTACAAAATCAATATCTGCGTTAAAAAAGGTTCAAACTGTCAGGATGTTTGTTTCAACATGTTATCAATTAATCACATGTTTGGGGGAATGTTGAGGTGTCTGGGGTATTTGGGGTGAATAACCACAGAAAAATCTTTGTAAAATAACTTGTACTTGTCGAAATAAAGACAATTCATTCATTCATTCATTCATTCATTCATTCATTCATTCATTCATTCATTCATTCATTCATTCATTCATTCATTCATTCATTCATTCAATAACCAGTGCTAATCCTGGATGTTGTCATCTGTAACCATGACGACTGTCAAAGAAGGCTCATGTAAACCTCCTAGAACCAGATCTGGTTTTAGATCTTCTATTTCCCTCCAGGACGTTTGAAGGTTCCTCATCCCTGAAGGTTCCGGACCAGAAAACGGATCAATCATCAATGAGAGTGATCGGTTCATCAATGATGGTGATCAGGTCATCAATGAAAGTGATCAGTGTATTAGTGATCAGGGGCCTCATTTATCAAAGAGTGCGTAGAATTCATACTAAAAGTGCACGTAAACCCAAAAGCCGAAAATGGCGGGCGCAAAAAAAATCTGGATTTATAAAACCGTGTGCACGCACACTTCCACACAATGTTCGCTTTATAAATCCCAGTCCAGCTGGAAGGTTGTAGGTGAATTCTCCTCATATCCCGCCCTCCACACACCCACTTTACCTTAAATGGACAATGCAAAGTAGTTCATGACTGTATTTTCATATGAATGAGCTGCTGAGCATGTGCAGCGGCTCCTGCAGTCTGTTTCTGCTGCGTCAGGATGAATCAGACGTGTCGAGCCACCGTGCCACTAGATTTCACGGAGACTGAGGCCCCGTTTACACGTAGCAAAAACGGTGGTGTTTTCATGCGTTTTGGCCGTTCGTTTACACGAAAACGAAGCTCAAAGTCTCCAAAAACCATCATTTCTGAAAACGTTTCAAACCTCCGTCTTCACGTTTGCTTGTAAACGGAGAGAAACGGACATTTAGGCTTCAGAACGTCACATTATGAGACAGAAACGTCACCAGCGTCATGAGTGACACCTGTGGTTACAATTAGTTTTTAACGTCAATATTTTCTTGTATTTTACCTGTTTTATATTCTAAAGTCACACGTAAAAGTAACTCCACTTCTCTGTCACTCCAAACCAAAGACTCTGGTTCATCTTGGAAGTAAAGCCTGAATTATGGTCCCGCGTTAAATCGCCGCGTACCCTACACCGTAGGGTACGCGGCGACGTGCGCCGTACGGTGTGCGTTGCCGCGTACCCTACGCCGTAGCTCTGCGTTGGTGTAACGCAGGACCATAAATCAGCCTTAACTGGAAGTTACACGTGTCATTTGTTGATGTTTTTCCAGGATTCTGATTGGCTGGCATGACGTTAACAGCGTATTTATGCGGATTCGTGTAAACGAAGAGATTTTGAAAACGATCTCATGTAAACGATGGAATTTTTCAATACGTAGAGGTGGAAATATCCGTTTTTGTAAATACCCGGCTATGTGGAAACGTGGCCTAAAGGAGAGTGAGATGGAGATGTTGTGGATGAGGTGGAGACAGGAAAACCACATTATTTTGTGGTCACAGTAAAAGTAGAAAAATAGTATAAAATAAAGCGAGTGAGTGGCAGCACGCCGTTGCTGCGCTAAACACCGTGAGTGCCCCGGCGCAACAGGGGGGGACATGTCCCCCCGTCTTTTCAAAATCATGTTTTTGTCCCCCTCACTTTTTACAGTTTAAAAACTAACGGTAGGCTCAGCCTGTAATTGCAAATCATCAAGACACTCTGTGTGAAGGCGGGACGGGACCCGCTCCCCCTCCTCCTCTCCCCTCCCCTCAGAGCTGCTCAGGGCTGATTTATGGTTCCACGTTACACCAACGCAGAGCCTATGGCGTAGGCTCTGCGTTGGTGTAACGTGGAACCATAATTTAGGCTTACGCCCGGGCATAAAGGTTTCAAGCACACATAAAACTCATATATTAAAACAAAAATCTGAGTCCCTTTAGGGTTTCCGTAGAACCCCTAAACGCTCTACAGAGCCCCTCATTTGTTCTGTCTTCAGTCACTCTATGGTTGGAAGCGGTATTATATTATAAGTCTGATATGTGATGACATTATTAAGAGTATGACATGAATCTGCTTCATTTCTCCACCTCACCACCTGCGTCGCCAGTTCCCCGTGTCTTAAGTAAGTTCCTACGGGAGGGTCAGGGTTGCCGTAGAGATAAGCAGATTTTTCAGTTAGTTTTTTCTTTTTAAATCCCAACCTTTGTGTAGAAGGTGGCGTTGCATCTTTCAAGCCCTGTTTTGTAGCAAGCAAGCTTTATAGATGAGGCCCTGCTCATCAGTGATGATCAGTAATGACGTCACCTGAGCCCGACTGAGCAGCATCTGCCCCCACTCAGCATCTCAGCACTGCTGGGTCCTGGTCCACCTGTCCCGGACCCCCCCGGGTCCCGGACCCCCCTGGTGAATCAAACCCTCCCCCGGTCCCGGACCCCCCCAGTGAATCAGACCCCCGCCTGGTCCCCTGGTCCCGGGTCCTGGACCAGACCCCCCCGGTCCCGGACCCCCGGTCCCCTGGTCCCGGGTCCTGGACCAGACCCCCCCCCCCCCCCACGTGACTGCTCTGATCCGCGTCACTCTGGTTCATTGTTCAGTGTTCGAGGCTGAAACGCGGCTGTTGTTCTGCGCGTACACCCCGCCTCCCCCCCCACCTCCTCCGTGCGTGTGCCAGTGCGTCACCCGCACCCCCGCAAACAAAGGCCTTTGTTGGGCCGGTAACGCGCGTGCACGGAGGGGACTCGGCGTCCCGGTCTCTGGATCCGGGGTTTTGTTTCGGTGCGTCCTCGCGCACACGGGAGCGCCAGAGGGGGCCGGGGCCTCCAAAACTTTCTAACTTGTATATATATATATATATGTATATATATATATATATATATATATATATATATATATATATATATATATATATATATATATATATATATATATATATATATATATATATATATATATATATATATATATATATATATATATATATATATATATATATATATAATAGAATAGAATAGAACTTTATTAATCAAACATACACACTCTTTAAATTTACAAATACACACGAAGTATGAAAGGTAAAAAAAGTATATCCTAAAAAGAAAAATAACCAATAAATATAAAAAAATATATCGTATATGTATTTTATTAATATATATATATATGTATATTTATATATGTTTTATCATTTTTATTTATATATATATATATATATATATATATATATATATATATATATATATATATATATATATATATATAGTTTTATATATATATATATATATATATATATATATATATATATATATATATATATATATATATACATATATATATGAATATATATATTTTTATTCAGCTCAGAAATACTTCTTTTTTTTAACTTTCTACCTTGTCTGCATATATATTAATGGTTAATACCATGTTGGTAAAAACCTGAATGCAAATATGCGCAATTTTAATATATATTATATATTTATTTTATGAATTTAAATATGTATATATTTATTTATTAGTTTTATTTTTATTTCTTTTATTAGGCTCAGAAATACTTAAAGAAACTACTGATATGCATTTGGCCCAAATGATTTGGGATGAAACGCACGAGTTGTTATTTTATTTTTTAATTGAGGCCAGTGGGGGCGGGGGGGAATTTGTAGGGGGGGTGGCCAAACACAAACAAACAGACATACAAATAAATAAAACAATACTCGGTCCATCCGCGTCTCCGTCTCTGCGGCGTCAGGACTCGTGCCAGTGCGTGCGCGTGTAATCCACACCAGCCCCCCCGTCACTCACGCGCACAGATGGGGGGCAGGGGGGCGTGTGAATGACGGGGGGGGGGGACGGGACACAATACCCGGTCTGATGCCGGTCCGGTCTGGAGGCGGCTCCGCTCCGGCCCCGTTACGCACGGCGCGCTGCTCCCGCGGTGCGTCCTGACGCAGCAGCAGCAGCTCCAGACGCAGCAGAACCTCCAACCTCCCGGTCCTGGATCTGGTTCTGGTTCAGCAGAACCTCCAACATCCCGGTCCTGGTTCTGGATCTGGTCCTGGTTCAGCAGAACCTCCAACCTCCAGCTCAGGATCCCGGTCCTGGTCCTGGTTCTGGATCCGCTGGACCTTAAGTTCCTGTGATCGAGCTGTTTTTTGGAACCGACCCCGTTTCGTTTTCGTCTCGTCATGTCGGGCCAGAAACCGAACCTGAAGCCCGGGCCCGGGTCCCCGCAGAGCCGCTTCCAGGTGGACGTGGTGACCGAGGGGGGCGGCCCGGGCCCGGGGGGGCCCCAGGACGGGTCCCGGCCCAGGACGGTCGTGTTTCTGGACGACTGCGGCACCGACATCGGCGCGCCCCCGGACGTGCAGGAGCCGGACCCGCTGAAGAGCGACTCGGTGTCGCTGCACTCCACCGGCACCGGCCACACCCACGGCTCGGACTCGCACTCGCACACCTACTACCTGAGAACCTTCGGGCACAACACCATCGACGCGGTGCCGAACATCGACTTCTACCGGCAGACCCAAGCCCCGCTCGGGGAGAAGCTGATCCGGCCGTCGCTGGCGGAGCTGCACGACGAGCTGGACAAGGTGTTAAATAACAGAAAACTCTTCATGAAAACTAATAAAACATGACTTTTAGTCATAAAAACTAATACAAACATGACTTTCAGTCATAAAAACTGATAAAAACATGAGTTTTAGTCAGAAAAACTAATAAAAACGTGACTTTTCGTCAGAAAAACTAATACAAACATGACTTTTAGTCATAAAAACTAATAAAAACGTGACTTTTAGTCATAAAAACTAATACAAACATGACTTTTAGTCATAAAAACTAATAAAAACATGACTTTCAGTCATAAAAACTAATAAAAACATGAGTTTTAGTCAGAAAAACTAATAAAAACGTGACTTTTCGTCAGAAAAACTAATACAAACATGACTTTCAGTCAGAAAAACTAATAAAAAACGTGACTTTTAGTCATAAAAACTAATACAAACATGACTTTTAGTCAGAAAAACTAATAAAAACATGACTTTTAGTCAGAAAAACTAATAAAAACGTGACTTTTAGTCAGGATTCAGATCTGTTGACAAAAGGACAAAAGTTTGCGCCATAAAAGTCAGAAAATGTGCTTTTAAAGTTTTAAAAAGAAATGTGTTTTTGGTTCTGGATCTGTGGTTCTGACCACTAGGGTCCAGATCCAGACCTGCAGGTCCTCTACAGACCACTAGGGTCCAGATCCAGACCTGCAGGTCCTCTACAGACCACTAGGGTCCAGATCCAGACCTGCAGGTCCTCTACAGACCACTAGGGTCCAGATCCAGACCTGCAGGTCCTCTACAGACCACTAGGGTCCAGATCCAGACCTGCAGGTCCTCTACAGACCACTAGGGTCCAGATCCAGACCTGCAGGTCCTCTACAGACCAGTAGGGTCCAGATCCAGACCTGCAGGTCCTCTACAGACCACTAGGGTCCAGATCCAGACCTGCAGGTCCTCTACAGACCACTAGGGTCCAGATCCAGACCTGCAGGTCCTCTACAGACCACTAGGGTCCAGATCCAGACCTGCAGGTCCTCTACAGACCACTAGGGTCCAGATCCAGACCTGCAGGTCCTCTACAGACCACTAGGGTCCAGATCCAGACCTGCAGGTCCTCTACAGACCAGTAGGGTCCAGATCCAGACCTGCAGGTCCTCTACAGACCACTAGGGTCCAGATCCAGACCTGCAGGTCCTCTACAGACCACTAGGGTCCAGATCCAGACCTGCAGATCCTCTACAGACCACTAGGGTCCAGATCCAGACCTGCAGATCCTCTACAGACCTGTTTTCTGTGGTTCCCGGTTCCAGGAACCGTTCGAGGACGGCATGGCCAACGGGGAGGAGCCGTCTGCGGCCGAGGGGACGGCTCTGATGAAAAAAGAAGCAAAAGGAAGTTTGAAGTTCGGATGGATCAAAGGAGTTCTGGTGAGAGATGGATGGTGGATGGATGATGGATGATGGATGATGGATGGATGGATGGATGGATGGTGGATGGATGGAGGGATGATGGATGGATGGATGGATGGATGGTGGATGGATGATGGATGATGGATGGATGATGGATGGATGGATGGATGGATGGATGGATGGTGGATGGATGGAGGGATGGATGATGGATGATGGATGGATGGATGGATGATGGATGATGGATGGATGATGGATGGATGGATGGATGGTGGATGGATGGATGGATGATGGATGGATGGATGGATGGATGGTGGATGGATGATGGATGATGGATGGATGATGGATGGATGGATGGATGATGGATGGATGGATGGATGGATGGTGGATGGATGATGGATGATGGATGGATGATGGATGGATGGATGATGGATGGATGGATGGATGATGTTTTGGTTCCCTGATGTTTCCAGATGTTTTGGTTCCCCCTGATGTTTCCAGATGTTTTGGTTCCCCCTGATGTTTCCAGATGTTTTGGTTCCCCCCTGGTTCCCTGATGTTTCCCCCCCTGGCCTCCCTGGCCTCCCCCCTCTTATCAGCCCCCCTTGTCAGGGGGGCTGATAAGAGGGGGGGGGCCAGGAAGGCGTTGGATATGGGGAGAGGGGGGTGTGTCAGTGTGTATGTGAGAGTCTGTGACGCGATAAGTCCGAGAACCTTTCGCCCAGAGTGCAGCCAAGCGTCCTTGATGTTATTGGGCGGCGGTACAGTTCTGGGAGGTAGATCCGCAGGTGTTTATGAGAGAAGGGGAGGGTTGAGTTAGGTGCACAGCGTCATGTTTACATTCCTCCAGGGAGATTGTGATGAAGAGGCTTGCCAGCCGTTCCATCAAGGCCAAATCAAATCAACAATTTACAGGCAGATCAGTAATTTTCCGTCTGCCTTTCAGTCTTCTGGTTCCTCAATAAACTCTGATCAGATGAATTTGTGATCAGTCCCCGCCAAGCCGAGTACCCAGCTTCTCCAAGGTGTTCTCCATCTTGTTAAAGAGCTCAAAGACCCCTGCTAGCCTACGATTCTGTTCAAGAATCGCATCCAGCTTGCGGCCCTGCTCTCCCAGCGTTACAGTCTGAGTGCGGAGCCCCGTGCTCAATCCTTCAGCAGCTTCGGGCAGCTCAGAAAGGGCCAGAACGGCCCCCGCAGACTTACGCGATTGTCGATAGGCCAGGAAGATCCCCACTCCAATTAGGAGAAATCCTGCTATCATAAATCCAATTATGAAGGCGTCCTCAATATCCTCGACAGATAAAATTTTGAGACACATCGGCCGCCAGTTCTTGTATGCGTCCATCGTGTATACAGCAAAAAATGTCCCATGGGGGCAGGAGGGCTCCCTTACCCCCTGGCTTCTCGTTGCAAAAATTTGGTCAATGCTGCTGAGGGACCAGTTAATTAATTCCATGATTGTAGAGTTTCGGAGGAGTGGAAATGAGAGACTCTGAAGACAAGACAGGACAAAAGCAGCAGCAGGGCAGATAGATAAGGGAGAGGAGCAGAAAAAGCGTCCGCCTTCACTGAGAGCCGGAAGAAGAAAAAAAAATGTTTTGGTTCCCCCTGATGTTTCCAGATGTTTTGGTTCCCTGATGTTTCCAGATGCTTTGGTTCCCCCCTGATGTTTCCAGATGTTTTGGTTCCCTGATGTTTCCGGATGTTTTGGTTCCCTGATGTTTCCAGATGTTTTGGTTCCCCCCTGATGTCTCCAGATGTTTTGGTTCCCCCTGATGTTTCCAGATGTTTTGGTTCCCCCCTGATGTCTCCAGATGTTTTGGTTCCCTGATGTTTCCAGATGTTTTGGTTCCCTGATGTTTCCAGATGTTTTGGTTCCCTGATGTTTCCAGATGTTTTGGTTCCCCCTGATGTTTCCAGATGTTTTGGTTCCCTGATGTTTCCAGATGTTTTGGTTCCCCCTGATGTTTCCAGATGTTTTGGTTCCCCCGGTGGACTAAGGTTCCCGTGTGTTGCAGGTTCGCTGCATGCTGAACATCTGGGGAGTGATGTTGTTCATCAGGATGTCCTGGATCGTTGGACAGGCGGGGATCGGTGAGTACCGGGTACTGGGGGTTAGGGTACCAGTCTGGGGTCTGGGTGTACCAGGGGTACCAGTCTGGTTAGGGTACCAGGGGTACCAGTCTGGTTAGGGTACCAGGGGTATCTGGTGACTCCGGCCCCAAGTTGGATTCTAACTGTTCACAAGGACAAAAACACGTTATTTTTTTCATATTAAAGATATATCTAAATCTAAACAATACTTGCTAAAATACTTGGGAGTTGTGACGAGATGGAAAACAGAAAGGTCACAATGAATTTTGAATTTACGTTCACTTGTACTGCAGATTTGAACCTATATTGAATATACACAGTATACATATGTATGTATGTATTATATATATATATATATATATATATATATATATATATATATATATATATAAATATATATATATATATATATATATATATATATATATATATATATATATATATATATATATATATATATATATATATATATATATATATATATAATACATACATCTCTCACTCTCCCAGTTTTTGAGGAACTTTGAACTTTTCAGTGATTTTCTCACCGTTGTTGAGAAGGTGGAGATGCTGGTGATGTTCCGGTCTGACCTGCGTCTGTCTGTCTGTCTGTCTGTCTGTCTGTCTGTCTGTCTGTCTGTCTGTCTGTCTGTCTGTCTGTCTGTCTGTCTGTCTGTCTGTCTGTCTGTCTGTCTGTCTGTCCTCCAGGCCTCACCATCGCCATCATCCTGATGGCCACCGTGGTCACCACCATCACGGGTCTGTCCACCTCCGCCATCGCTACCAACGGCTTCGTACGGGGAGGTGAGAGGCATTCTGGGTAATCCCTGTGGTGTTTAAGTTAGCGCCGGCTAACGTGTAGCTAACATGCAGCTAGCGTGTAGCTAACATGTAGCTAGCGTGTAGCTAATGTGTAGCTAACATGCAGCTAGCGTGTAGCTAACGTGTAGCTAGCGTGTAGCTAACGTGTAGCTAACGTGTAGCTAGCGTGTAGCTAACGTGTAGCTAGCGTGTAGCTAACGTGTAGCTAACGTGTAGCTAGCGTGTAGCTAGTGTGTAGCTAACGTGTAGCTAGCGTGTAGCTAACGTGTAGCTAGCGTGTAGCTAACGTGTATCTAACCTGTAGCTAACGTGTAGCTAACGTGTAGCTAACATGTAGCTAATGTGTAGCTAACCTGTAGCTAGCATGTAGCTAACGTGTAGCTAACATGTAGCTAATGTGTAGCTAGCATGTAGCTAACGTGTAGCTAACATGTAGCTAATGTGTAGCTAGCCTGTAGCTAGCATGTAGCTAGCGTGTAGCTAACGTGTAGCTAACGCGTAGCTAGCGTGTAGCTAACGTGTAGCTAACGTAGTTCCCCCCCGTCCCTGCAGGCGGCGCCTACTACCTGATCTCCAGGAGTTTGGGCCCCGAGTTCGGCGGCTCCATCGGCCTGATCTTCGCCTTCGCCAACGCCGTGGCGGTGGCCATGTACGTGGTGGGCTTCGCCGAGACCGTGGTGCAGATGCTCAGCGTGAGTCCTGGGGGGTCCGAGGACTGGGTCTGGGTCTGGGGGGGTCCGGGGTACCAGGGGTACCAGGGGTCCGTGGCGGTGGCCATGTACGTGGTGGGCTTTGCCGAGACTGTGGTGCAGATGCTCAGCGTGAGTAGAACCGGGGACCGGGTCTGGGTCTGGGTCTAGGTCAGGGGGACCGGGTCTGGGTCTGGGGGGGTCCGGGTCCATCCATCATGGATGATGGATGGGTGGAGGGATGGACTAGGGTTTCCACCTTTCAGAAATAGAAATAAGGGACACCCCAATTTCAGCAGCGCAGGAGCCAAAAAAAGGGACATTCCCAAAACTTCTAAACTGCATAAAAATGTATTTTTTGCTTTGATTTAAAGTTGAAAGTGCTTTAATAGCACTGAACTTGCATGACTGTACAGACAGACAACCATGTAGCAACTGAAATATCCTCCTATGCTACGTTTGTCCACATCAGCCCAGATGTAGATTATATCTTACAGGTGGAGGTCCGAAAATTTAAATATGGTGTAAAAGTGAAACTAATATATTACCTAGTTTCATTACATGCAAAGCAAGACATGTTAAACCTTTATTTGTTATAATTTTGATGATTGAATTGTTTATTGATTTCATGAAATATTCTAATTTTTTTTGATTTTTTTTTTGGGGTTTTCATAAACTGTGAGTCATAATCACCAAAATTATAACAAATAAAGGCTTGAAATATCTCACTTTGAATGTAGTGGGAAATAATATATTTGTTTCACCTTTAGTGGAATTTACTACGAATGAAGTTTTGCAATATATTAAACTTTTCCAACCTTCACCTGTAGATTATGACATCAATAAATAAGAGCATAATATGTGTCTGTATTGGTTCAATACGGAACGCAACTTTTAATTCCCAATTACGTAACAATTCCATATTTCAAGGGACGGGTGGCGACCCTAGGAAGGAGAGACAGGCGTAGGGATGGGAATTGATAGCAATATTATTAGCTAAGGACATGCTAACGTTGCTACTGGGCTGTAAATGACTGACTTTAGTCCGGGCGGATCGAAAACACGACATCCAGTGATTGTTATTGCTGCTGCTGTGACACAAACGTTATTGTTGGTAATATTTCCTCCCTTTGATGAAAGATTCACTTAGCAAGTATTTCAAGTTGCTCTGTTGTGTCTTTTTTACTGAAATGTAACCGGACTATTGAGCGATTGATCGCTCGGGCGCCGTGTTTACTAATGACTGTTAGCTTAGCAACGTGTGTGATGACGTCGTTCGTTTGCAAAATTTGCAAACGATTTCAAGGAATTGAAACACTGGGAACCGGTTCCAAACAAGAACCGGTTCTGGATTCCCGTCCTTGGACAGGCGGGTCCCAGGGCCGGCTACGCTAACCCCCATCTCTCTCTCCAGGAAGTGGACGCCCTGATGACGGACGAGCTGAACGACATCCGCATCGTGGGGACTCTGACCATCATCCTGCTGCTGGGAATATCGGTGGCCGGGATGGAGTGGGAGGCCAAGGTAGGACCGGTACCGGGACCGGGACCAGTACCGGTACCAGGACCGGTACAAGAACTCTGGACCGGTACCAGGACCAGTAACTACCGGCCTGGGACCAGCAGGTCTGGTCTAGTCTGGTCTGATCTGGTCTACTTTAGTCTAGTCAGAAGTCGATATGAGTACCAGGTGCATGCTGGGAGTTGTAGGGGTGCAACGGTTCAGGTAGCCCACGATTCGGTTTCGGTTTCGGTTTGTGGTAAGCCTGAATTATGGTTCTGCGTTAAATCGATGCAGAACCTACAGCATAGGTGTGTGCGTCACCGCGTACCCTACGCCGTAGGCTCTGCGTTGGTGTAACGCGGAACCATAAATCAGCCTTTATGTGCATGAGAGAGCTTTTTTTTTCCCAAATTATCTGTTTATTTCTCTTTTCACTTTTCAAAATGTTAATTACTATAATTCTTTATAGTCAACAGCCTCTTAATCTTGACAACTCAGTACAGTAAGTACATTATACACTACTAAATACGTAAGGGATAATGCTCGACGAGGTACATTATCAGAAATATATGGACGACGCGGGGGCGTGAACCGTCCGACGGGAAGCGGAGGACGGTTTCCCTCCGCGAAAATATTGTAAATTATTATAATTATTATAATTATAATTATTACAATATTACAAAGTATTCTAGCGACCCTGATATGGGAGAGTTACAAAGTTGGGGAGATCAGCCTGAATTCTCTCGTCTCTCTGCCTGTCACCGGACTGCTCGTCATGAAGGAGCCGGTGGTGGCGGAGGGAGGGAGGGCTGAACCCGAGGTTTCTTCAGGTGTTTTAATTTAAATATTGGGGGAGTTTTGCCCGAGACGTTAGAGTTGGAGTCTGCCTTTGTTTATGACTGTAAAGCTGTTCGTTTCCTTCCTGTAAATAAACCGGCTAGTGGAAGATCAGAGCCGTCTCCGCCGGCTCAGTGTAACGTTTCACTGACCAGGCGGAGACTCTGATCTTCCACTAGCGAGTCTCAGCAATGATTACAGACAGTAAAAGCTCTGTAACTATTTTCACTCCATCGTCGTCATGATCAACAGCGAAACAGAAATGATGCCACACTGGAAATTTGAATGAAGCCGGCACTCCTTCGAACTTTTTTTCTCAACTGTCCCGCTCCGTGTCTGCTCTGTGTGATGGGGGAGTGGGCGGAGCTACAACACTGACTCGCGAGGAGCTTTTCTGCAGCAGGCACAAACACGCGGATTGTAAAGCATTAATGCAAAATTAATGGCAAAACCGAAAATCCGCTGCACACAAGTGCGTATTGAACCGTGGAGGGCGAACCGAACGGTTCGGTTTTGTACCGAGAACCGTTGCATCCCTAGTAGTGATGCCCAGGTGCATGCTGGGACTTGTAGTGAGGCCCAGGTGCATGCTGGGACTTGTAGTTTAGACCTGCAGGTGCATGCTGGGACTTGTAGTTTAGACGCAGGTGCATGCTGGGAGTTGTAGTGAGGCCCAGGTGCATGCTGGGACTTGTAGTTTAGACGCAGGTGCATGCTGGGAGTTGTAGTGAGGCCCAGGTGCATGCTGGGACTTGTAGTTTAGACCCAGGTGCATGCTGGGAGTTGTATTAAGGCCCAGGTGCATGCTGGGACTTGTAGTGAGGCCCAGGTGCATGCTGGGAGTTGTATTAAGGCCCATGTGCATGCTGGGAGTTGTAGTGAGGCCCAGGTGCATGCTGGGAGTCGTATTAAGGCCCAGGTGCATGCTGGGACTTGTAGTTCTGCTCTGATCCCCCTTCAGGTGCATGCTGGGAGCTGTAGTTTAGACCCAGGTGCATGCTGGGACTTGTAGTTCTGCTCTATCCCCCTCAGGCCCAGATTGTGCTGCTCGTCATCCTTCTCGCCGCCATCGCTAACTTCTTCATCGGGACCTTCATGGTGTCGGAGAGCAAAGAGCCCAAGGGTTTCTTCGGTTACCACGGTCCGTTCTTACCCCGCCGTTAGTTCCCTCCTCCGTTGCTAGGCAACCACTAACCCTGAACCGTTCCCGTGTCCCGCAGCATCCATCCTGGTGGAGAACTTCGGCCCCGACTTCAGGGACGACGAGACTTTCTTCTCCGTGTTCGCCATCTTCTTCCCGGCAGCCACCGGGATCCTGGCGGGGGCCAACATCTCCGGAGACCTGGAGGTTAGTCTGGTTCTGGTTCTGGTTCTGGTTCCTGGTTCCTGGTTCTGGTTCCTGGTTCAGGGGGCCAACATCTCCGGAGACCTGGAGGTGAGTTCTGGTTCTGGTTCTGGTTCTGGTTCTAGTTCCTGGTTCTGGTTCCTGGTTCTGGTTCTAGTTCCTGGTTCCCGGTAGGTTCCAGGTTCGGGACATTTAGAGGACCAACGTGGGACTGGTCTGGGTTGAGGACAAGGGTCGGGATTGAGAACGAAAACGGGGGTCAGGAACGGGGTCAAGGTCGGGAACGGGGAACGAGGTCAGCGTTTGGGAACGGGTTTGGTTATAGGGGTTTGGGAACGGGAACGGGGGAAAGGAATGGGGGTCGGGAGAGGGAACGGGGACAGGGTTGGGAACCGGGGACGGAGAACGGTAGGTTCCAGGTTCGGGATGTTTAGAGGACCAACGGAGGACTGGTCTGAGGTCGGGGTTGGGAACGGGGTCAGGAATGAGGTCGGGAACGTGGACCGGGCATCGGGAACTGGGGTCGGGAAAGGGGGATGGGTAATAGGGAACGGGGGACGGGAAAAGGAAAGGGGTTGGGAGTTGGGAACGGGGTTTTGGAATGAGGTCGGGAACGTGGAACGGTTATCGGGAACGGGGGACGGGAACCGGGACAAGTGTTTTTTTTTGTGATCAAATTTTTATTTCTTTTTTTCCTTTTTCTGAAAAAAACAACATGGTGCAAAAAAACACCAATACATAACAACAAAAAATGAATAGATAAATGTAATAACAAAAAAAAACAAAACAAATAGAAAACAAAAAAAAGGAAAAACAAAAAAAAAAGTAATGCCCATATTATTAAGTATAACAATGCAAAATTAACACATAAATTAAGAGCAAAAATAAATAAATAAATGAATGAAAATAAAATCATAACCCCAGACATTACCCACCCACCCCCTGGATCCTAGCAGCTTTAAATCACATGAATGTGTTTATAATATAACTTTTAACATGGTATACTTAGTTTTCCTTTATCACACTAAGGACATAGAAATTATGTATAATGAATAGTTCACTATATCAAAATCTAAATACGACAGAAACTAAATAATTCCTTTATTTCCAGGCTTATCAAATACCTTCATACATGCTGCTGATGTTTTTTTTTTTGTAATTAATTATTTTATTTGTGTATGTAACATTTAGTAGTTGAAAACCGATAACCATAATAGTCTTTTTCCAAACATAATATTTTGTATGACATAGATTAACAAAATAAAATACAAATCAATCATCACCCCCACCCTCCCTCCCTCCCATCGGACCAACCAAATTACGTAATGCCTAATTATTTATTTTTTTTATCACATTTGCCTTGTATCAGTATATACGCAGACAAAGTACCTATATTTAACGCAAATATACCATATATAAATACACTTCAGTACACCAAGCCAAAGAAGAACACCTTATAAGGTCAAGTACAATTTTTAAAACATGTGTTGGAGCACCTCTGCGAACTGAGACCATATATTAATATTCTATTCTCTTGCACCGTGTAGCCGGGCTGTCGAGAGTTCCATATACACGATATCTACAAAATTGAGAGCCCATTGTTGGAATGTTAAAATATGAGGAGTTTTCCATCTCATAGCCACAATTTTCTTTGCTGCTGTTAATCCCGCAAGAAAGATGCGTTCTTGTGTACGTTCCAAATGTAACTGGGATATGTCATTTAATAAAAATATGGTTGGGGATGGTGTGATATTAATAGTAAAAATTAATGAAAGTTTAGAAGCAACCATCCTCCAAAACTCAAAAACTCCTTGGCATTCCCAAATCATATGATAAAAAGTACCAATTTCATTGGAGGTACACAAAGTACAGTATGAAGTATTTAATAATTTCATCGCACATAACCGTCGAGGAGTTAGATAAGTTCTATGTATATAATTGAAATGAATTAATTGATGGTCGGGGTTCCTAGAGGTGAGTAAAATATTTGAGCAGATGTTATTCCAATTAAAATCTACATCCAAATCTGGAATATCGCTCCTCCACCGAGCGTCCACAGTTAGGGGCATATAGCCGGATTTTAAAATAAATTCATATAACAAAGAAACCAGACCTTTAGATCTACTAGCTTTGCAGATGCGCTCATGTATAGGGTGTATTGTAAGGGCAGACTGCCACGGGACCCCGTAGGCTTTCATAGATGATCTCAGTTGTAAATAGAAAAAAAAAGAAGTACCAGGTAACTTAAAAATTTCACAAAGCTTCTGAAACGAGCACAGTCCGTTTTCGTCTAACACATCCCCCAATGTATGAACACCTTTTGTCTTCCACCCAGGGAAACTGATGGGACATCCGTCTATTAGAAGACCGAGATTATTAAATATCGGGGAAAACATATTCCATTTTCCATCAATCTTACACATCTTTTCCACAGATCTCCATACCATTACAAGGTGAGCAACAATTGGCCCAAACTGCGCTTTGCATTGACTAGTAGTGATGTTAGAAAATAAAAGATCTCTCAACTCAAAGGGGTGAACCAAACTCTCTTCAAGCTCTCGCCATGACACCATAAAGGTCGGGTCAAACCATTTCAAAAGAGGGCGAAGGGTGAAAGCCCAATAATACAGTTTAAAATTAGGTAACGATAGGCCACCATCAGCCCTAGCTCGTTGTAATAATGAAAATTTGATTCGGGGGCGTTTCCCGTGCCATAAAAATTTGGAGACAGCAGAATTAAGTTTTGTCCAGAACTGTGGTGGTGCTGGTAACGGGAGCATGGAGCTAATAAAATTAACACGAGGTAGAATATTCATCTTTATAATCGAAATTCTAGCTTGTAAAGAGTTAGGCAATGACGACCATCTATCTAAATCAAGATAAATGTTATTCAATGTATCACCATAATTGTTCTTCACGATAGTCTGAATTGATGGAAATATATTAATACCTAGGTATTTAAATTGACTGACCACTGGGATTATGCGTGGCAGAGTGGCAGATCTTGCTGCATCATTAAGGGGTAGAAGAGCTGATTTTGTCCAATTTATTTTGTAACCTGAAATGTCACCAAATTGATTGAAAATATGTAAAATATGGGAGATTGACTGGGGTGCCTGATTTATGAACAAGAGAATATCATCAGCATACAATGAAATATGATGGTTAGTACCATTAATCGAGATTGGAGTGATGTTGGAAGATTGACGGACCATCTCAGCCAACGGTTCAAGTGAGAGCGCAAACAGTAGTGGGCTCAGAGGGCAGCCTTGTCGGGAAGACCTACAAACCTTAAATGGTGATGAACAACTCTTTCCCGTCAACACCATTGCTGTTGGGTTAGAGTATAAAACTTTAATATAGTTAATGAATGTGGTACCAAACCCCATCTTTTCCAACACTGACCATAGATAAGGCCATTCAAGGCGATCAAATGCCTTCATTGCATCCAGTGACAACACAGCGGCAGGTGAGCCTATGGTGGAGGCCTTGTCTATAATGTGTAGTAATCTCCTGACATTATCAGATGCCAATCTTGTCCCAATGAAACCTGTTTGGTCATAATGAACTAACTTAGTCATATGACCTTGTAAACGGCGTGCAAGTACCTTAGCAAATATTTTGAGGTCAGAATTAAGCAGTGAAAGCGGTCTGTAATTTGAACACTTAATTTCTGGGAACCGGGACAAGTGTTGAATGGGGGGAGTATTTAATATTTTCCTGTTTAGTAAAGGCGCCCCGGTAGTGATTTATCCGCTGGTTCCTGGTGGAACTCCTACCGAGGACCTGGTTCCTGGTTCCTGGTTCCTGGTGGAACTCCTACCGAGGACCTGGTTCCTGGTTCCTGGTGGAACTCCTACCGAGGACCTGGTTCCTGGTGGAACTCCTACCGAGGACCTGGTTCCTGGTGGAACTCATACCCAGGACCTGGTTCCTGGTTCCCGGTAGAACTCCCAGCATGCTCTCTGCCTGCAGGACCCCCAGTCCGCCATCCCTAAGGGAACCCTGCTGGCCATCCTGATCACCGGCATCACCTACGTGGGCGTGGCCTTCTCCACAGGTACCACTCCTCCCTGACCCCTGACCCGGTCCTGACCCCTGACCTCTAACTGACCCCTGACCTCTGACCTCTAACCATGGATGTATTATAGAACTGGATGGGACGTCAAAAATGGCCGCCCATTCATTTCAATGCATTCTTCTCAGCCAGCGCATAAGCTGAAAAAATCTCTGACTTCCTTGTTTACTTCCGCGTTATGCGGCCCATAGAGCATGTGCAGTTGAGTCACCTCCCATGATGCTCTGGGGCCTCCCATCATGCCCCGGGGCAATGACGCGAATATTAGTATAATATGTATTAATATAACATATTAATTAATGTATATTATTACATATATTATTAATGTATTAATATAATATAATTACATAATATATATTAATATAATATATGAATTAATGTATATTATTACATGTATAGTATTACATATATTATTAATGTATTAATATAATATAATTACATAATATATATTAATATAAACATCCGTGGAATGCACAGACACGGCTGTGACGTCAGCCGTGACGTCACGCCCAGAAAGAGACTTTTCTTTGACTTTTCTGGCCGTTATAAAACATTTTTGACGGATATAAAGTCCATGACTTAAAAATATAGAATACAAAGATTAGTAATAGCCGGTGATTACAGCTGGAGGTTCCTGTGAACAGTTTTAGAGGCTTCTCTTTTACTATTGCGGTCTATGGGAAAAAAGCTTTCTGGGCCCCATGGGATTTTTTGTTGCAGTACCGCGGCTGGACACTGGGAAAAATCGGCGCGCCTTCTGACTGCCAGACCCGGGGGCTGCCTCTAACTGACCCCTGACCTCTAACTGACCCCTGCCCTCTGACCTCTAACTGACCCCTGACCTCTGACCTCTAACTGACCTCTAACTGACCCCTGACCTCTAACTGACCTCTGACCTCTAACTGACCCCTGACCTCTAACTGACCCCTGCCCTCTGACCTCTAACTGACCCCTGACCTCTAACTGACCCCTGACCTCTAACTGACCTCTGACCTCTAACTGACCCCTGACCTCTAACTGACCCCTGCCCTCTGACCTCTAACTGACCCCTGACCTCTAACCTCTAACTGACCCCTGACCTCTAACTGACCCCTGACCTCTAACTGACCTCTGACCTCTAACTGACCCCTGACCTCTAACTGACCCCTGACCTCTGACCTCTTAAGCTGGGCAGACACTGTGCGATATTTTAAATCGTCTGATTCAGCCCCGTCTCAAACTGCACGACTAGATCGCTGAGTTCAAAAATTCCCAGCCCACGATTTATGGTCTCACACTGTACGAGCCGATGCTCTGATGCTCCGTCTGCTCACACTATACGATCATAATCCTCACACTATACGATCATAATCCTCACACTATACGATCATAATCCTCCGTCTGCTCACACTATACGATCATAATCCTCACACTATACGATCATAATCCTCCGTCTGCTCACACTATACGATCATAATCCTCACACTATACGATCATAATCCTCACACTATACGATCATAACCCTCACACTATACGATCATAATCCTCACACTATACGATCATAATCCTCCGTCTGCTCACACTATACGACCATAATCCTCCGTCTGCTCACACTATACGACCATAATCCTCACACTATACGATCATAATCCTCACACTATACGATCATAATCCTCCCGTCTGCTCACACTATACGATCATAATCCTCACACTATACGATCATAATCCTCCGTCTGCTCACACTATACGATCATAATCCTCCCGTCTGCTCAGACTATATGTTCATAATCCTCCGTCTGCTCACACTATACGATCATAATCCTCACACTATACGACCATAATCCTCACACTATACGATCATAATCCTCACACTATACGATCATAATCCTCACACTATACGATCATAATCCTCACACTATACGATCATAACCCTCACACTATACGATCATAATCCTCACACTATACGATCATAATCCTCCGTCTGCTCACACTATACGACCATAATCCTCCGTCTGCTCACACTATACGACCATAATCCTCACACTATACGATCATAATCCTCACACTATACGATCATAATCCTCCCGTCTGCTCACACTATACGATCATAATCCTCCCGTCTGCTCACACTATACGATCATAATCCTCCCGTCTGCTCACACTATATGTTCATAATCCTCCGTCTGCTCACACTATACGATCATAATCCTCACACTATACGACCATAATCCTCACACTATACGATCATAATCCTCACACTATACGATCATAATCCTCACACTATACGATCATAATCCTCACACTATACGATCATAATCCTCACACTATACGATCATAATCCTCACACTATACGATCACAATCCTCCCGTCTGCTCACACTATACGATCATAATCCTCACGTCTGCTCACACTATATTCATAACAATGAACGCATACCGCAAAAGTTGTGTCTCGGCGGAGGGAAGTGTTCAGAACAGCACAGAGCGCACACACTGAAGGCTGATTTATGGTTCCGCGTTACACCAACGCAGAGCTACGGCGTAGGGTACGCGGGGACCCGCACCGTACGTGGAAAATATTAAAACTTGATTTGTAATGTGAATTTGCAACACTTAAACTACAAATAATAGTTTTTTGACGTGACGATCTCTAATCGTGAGGTGTTAATCTCTTGTCGTGAGGTGTTAATCTCTCGTCGTGAGGTGTTAATCTCTCGTCGTGAGGTGTTAATCTCTCGTCGTGAGGTGTTAATCTCTCGTCGTGAGGTGTTAATCTCTCGTCGTGAGGTGTTAATCTCTCATCGTGAGGTGTTAATCTCTCGTCATGAGGTGCTAATCTCTCGTCGTGAGGTGTAAATCTCTCGTCATGAGGTGCTAATCTCTCGTCGTGAGGTGTAAATCTCTCGTCGTGAGGTGTTAATCTCTCGTCGTGAGGTGTTAATCTCTTGTCATGAGGTGCTAATCTCTCATCGTGAGGTGTTAATCTCTCGTGGTGAGGTGTTAATCTCTCGTCATGAGGTGTTAATCTCTCGTCGTTACCCAACGTTTACTGCACGAGGCACGAGCACGATTGGGTCAAAATCCGTCTCGATCCAAAAAATAGTTGCACGACTGGAAAATCGGCTCAAAACGAGCCGATAATCGTGTATGCCCGGCTTTACCCTGACCTCTGACTCCTGACCTCTAACTCTGACCTCTGACCTCTGACTCTGACCTCTGACTGACCTTTGACCTCTGACCCCTGCAGGTGCCTGCATCGTCCGAGACGCCACCGGGGACCAGAACGACACGGTGACCGACACGGTGAACTGCAGCGACGCCTCCTGCTCGCTCGGGTTCGACTTCTCCATCTGCCGGGAGGGAGGCTGCCAGTACGGGCTGATGAACGACTTCCAGGTACCGGATAGTTCCCTCACGGTTCCCTAACGGTTCCCTAAAGGTTCCTAGTTCCCAGTATGGGCTGATGAACGATTTCCAGGTACCGGATAGTTCCCTAAAGGTTCCCTAAAGGTTCCCTAACGGTTCCCTAAAGGTTCCTAGTTCCCAGTATGGGCTGATGAACGACTTCCAGGTACCGGATAGTTCCCTAACGGTTCCCTAAAGGTTCCCTAAAGGTTCCCTAATGGTTCCCTAAAGGTTCCTAGTTCCCAGTACGGGCTGATGAACGACTTCCAGGTAGTTCCCTAACGGTTCCCTAACGGTTCCTAGTTCCCAGTACGGGCTGATGAACGACTTCCAGGTACCTAAAGGTGCACACGCAAACGCACACACACGGATTTTAAAGCATTAATGCAAAATTAATGGAAAACCGAGAATCCGCGGCACACGAGAGCGACTTGAACCGAACGGTTCAGTTTTAAACCGAGAACCGTTGCACCCCAACTGCTCACCGGGAACCTTTTAGTTCATCCTCCTTCCACGCTGCTCAGAATCCCAGTGTGTGTGTGTGTGTGTGTGTGTGTGTGTGTGTGTGTGTGTGTGTGTGTGTGTGTGTGTGTGTGTGTGTGTGTGTGTGTGTGTGTGTGTGTGTGTGTGTGTGTGTGTGTGTGTGTGAACAATGGTGTCTGTTGTCTGGAGTCACAAGGTTCCACTGCTGAGATCTGAATGAGAGCATTGACAACAATCAACCTACACACACACACACACACACACACACACACACACACACACACACACACACACACACACACACACACACACACACACACACACACACACACACACACACACACACAATGACACTGATATCGTTGACACACAGTGCTGTGTCTATGATTCAGTCCGTTTCCATGACGATGGTCCATAATATATATAATATATAATATAATATATAGTATAGTTATACATAATATAAAGAATATTCGGCACAGGAACTACAGAGCAGTGGGACAGGAGTAAACAGTATAAATTAAATATAAAGGTGCGTCCGAATTCCAATCCTTCCTCCTAACGAGCAGCAAAAACAGTATGTGAGATTTTTTAGTGCGTCCGAAACATTAGTACGTACTCAATAGTATGTACTATCTATGCTCAGTAGTATGTACTATCTATACTCAGTAGTATGTACTATCCATACTCAGTAGTATGTACTATCCATACTCTATAGTATGTACTATCCATACTCAGTAGTATGTACTATCCATACTCAGTAGTATGTACTATCCATACTCAGTAGTATGTACTATCCATACTCAATAGTATGTACTATCCATACTCACTAGTATGTACTATCCATACTCAGTAGTATGTACTATCCATACTCACTAGTATGTACTATCCATACTCAATCTGCAGACATTTATTAGTGTGGATTGATGGAGTGATACGTGATACGTAGTGATATGTATATGTCATAAGTATAATATTAAGTATAATAATATTATTATATAATGTTAATATTATAATATTCGTATATAATAATATTATATAATGTCTATAATGTGGTTCTGGTTCTTGTCTCCAGGTCATGAGTCTGGTCTCTGCCTTCGGTCCTCTCATCTCTGCTGGGATTTTCTCCGCCACCTTGTCCTCGGCTCTGGCCTCGTTGGTCTCCGCCCCCAAGGTCTTCCAGGTCAGCTAGCACCGAGCAACTAGCTCCTACTAGCTCCTACTAGCACCTACTAGCATCTACTAGCACCTACTAGCACCTACTAGCTCCTACTAGCACCTACTAGCACCTACTAGCTCCTACTAGCACCTACTAGTACCTACTAGCTTCTACTAGAAAATACTAGCACCTACTAGCTCCTACTAGCACCTAGCAACTAGCTCCTACTAGCACCTACTAGTTCCTACTAGTACGTAATAGCACCTACTAGTACCTACTAGCGCCTAGCAACTAGCTCCTACTAGCACCTACTAGCTCCTACTAGTACCTACTAGCTTCTACTAGCAAATACTAGCTCCTACTAGCACCTATCAGCTCCTACTAGCTTGCCTATTAGCTCCTCTCACACTCTCACCCTCTCACCTCTCACCCTCTCACCCTCTCACCTCTCACCCTCTCACCTCTCACGCTCTCACCCTCTCACCCTCTCACCTCTCACACTCTCACCTCTCACCCTCTCACCTCTCACCCTCTCACCTCTCACACTCTCACCCTCTCACCTCTCACACTCTCACCCTCTCACCTCTCACACTCTCACCCTCTCACCCTCTCACCTCTCACCCTCTCACCCTCTCACCTCTCACCCTATCACCTCTCACCCTCTCACACTCTCACCCTCTCACCTCTCACCCTCTCACCCTCTCACCTCTCACCCTATCACCTCTCACCCTCTCACACTCTCACCCTCTCACCTCTCACCCTCTCACCCTCTCACCCTCTCACACTCTCACCCTCTCACCTCTCACACTCTCACCCTCTCACCTCTCACCCTCTCACCTCTCACCCTCTTACCCTCTCCTCTCTCACCCTCTCATCCTCTCACCTCTCACCCTCTCACCCTCTCACCTCTCACCCTCTCCTCTCTCACCCTCTCATCCTCTCACCCTCTCACCTCTCACCCTCTCACCTCTCACCCTCTCACCCTCTCCTCTCTCACCCTCTCACCCTCTCACCTCTCACCCTCTCCTCTCTCACCCTCTCACCTCTCACCCTCTCACCTCTCACCCTCTCACCTCTCACCCTCTCACCTCTCACCCTCTCACCTCTCACCTCTCACCCTCTCACCTCTCACCCTCTCACCTCTCACCCTCTCACCCTCTCACCCTCTCACCTCTCACCCTCTCACCTCTCACCCTCTCACCTCTCACCCTCTCCTCTCTCACCCTCTCACCCTCTCACCTCTCACCCTCTCACCTCTCACCCTCTCACCTCTCACCTCTCACCTCTCACCCTCTCACCCTCTCCTCTCTCACCCTCTCACCCTCTCACCTCTCACCTCTCACCCTCTCACCCTCTCACCTCTCACCCTCTCACCTCTCACCTCTCACCCTCTCACCTCTCACCCTCTCACCTCTCACCTCTCACCCTCTCACCTCTCACCCTCTCACCTCTCACCTCTCACCTCTCACCCTCTCACCCTCTCCTCTCTCACCCTCTCACCTCTCACCCTCTCACCTCTCACCCTCTCACCCTCTCACCTCTCACCCTCTCACCTCTCACCCTCTCACCCTCTCACCTCTCACCCTCTCACCTCTCACCTCTCACCTCTCACCCTCTCACCCTCTCCTCTCTCACCCTCTCACCTCTCACCCTCTCACCCCTCACCTCTCACCCTCTCACCCTCTCACCTCTCACCCTCTCACCTCTCACCTCTCACCCTCTCACCCTCTCCTCTCTCACCCTCTCACCTCTCACCTCTCACCTCTCACCCTCTCACCTCTCACCTCTCACCCTCTCACCCTCTCCTCTCTCACCCTCTCACCTCTCACCCTCTCACCTCTCACCTCTCACCCTCTCACCTCTCACCTCTCACCCTCTCACCCTCTCACCCTCTCCTCTCTCACCCTCTCACCTCTCACCTCTCACCTCTCACCCTCTCACCCTCTCACCCTCTCCTCTCTCACCCTCTCACCTCTCACCCTCTCACCTCTCACCCTCTCACCCTCTCCTCTCTCACCCTCTCACCTCTCACCTCTCACCTCTCACCCTCTCACCCTCTCCTCTCTCACCCTCTCACCTCTCACCTCTCACCTCTCACCCTCTCACCTCTCACCTCTCACCCTCTCACCCTCTCCTCTCTCACCCTCTCACCTCTCACCCTCTCACCTCTCACCTCTCACCCTCTCACCTCTCACCCTCTCACCTCTCACCTCTCACCCTCTCACCCTCTCACCCTCTCACCCTCTCACCTCTCACCCTCTCACCTCTCACCCTCTCACCCTCTCCTCTCTCACCCTCTCACCTCTCACCCTCTCACCTCTCACCTCTCACCCTCTCACCCTCTCACCCTCTCACCTCTCACCCTCTCACCTCTCACCTCTCACCCTCTCACCTCTCACCTCTCACCCTCTCACCTCTCACCCTCTCACCTCTCACCCTCTCACCTCTCACCTCTCACCCTCTCACCCTCTCACCCTCTCACCTCTCACCCTCTCACCTCTCACCTCTCACCCTCTCACCTCTCACCTCTCACCCTCTCACCTCTCACCCTCTCACCTCTCACCCTCTCACCTCTCACCCTCTCACCTCTCACCTCTCACCCTCTCACCTCTCACCCTATCACCCTCTCACCTCTCACCCTCTCACCCTCTCACCTCTCACCCTCTCACCAGGCTCTCTGTAAGGACAACATCTACCCGGGTCTTAGCGTCTTCGCTAAAGGCTACGGCAGGAACAACGAGCCGCTGCGCGGCTACGTGCTAACCTTCTTCATCGGCCTGGCCTTCATCCTCATCGGTAGGAGACTATGACACTGCGAATGCTTGAAACGATGACACTGCGAATGCTTGAAACGATTACACTGCAAATGCTTTAATCGATGACACTGCAAATGCTTTTAATGATTACACTGCGAATGCTTTAAACAATTCCACTGCAAATGCTTTAAATGATTAAACGATTAAGCTGCAAATGCTTGAAACAATTATGCTGCAAATGCTTGAAACAATGACTGCAAATGCTTTAAACAATTACGCTGCAAATGCTTGAAACGATGACATTGCAAATGCTTTAAACGATGACACTGCAAATTCTTGAAACGATTACACTGCAAATGCTTTAAACGATTAACAATAAATGCTTTAAACGATTACACTGCAAATGCTTCAAACAATGACGCTGCAAATGCTTTAAACGATGATGCTGCAAATGCTTTAAATGATTACACTGCGAATGCTTCAAACGATTACGCTGCAAATGCTTCAAACGATGACACTGCAAATGCTTTAAACGATGATACTGCATATGCTTCAAACAATGACGCTGCAAATGCTTTAAATGATGACGCTGCAAATGCTTTAAACGATGACGCTGTAAATACTTTAAATGATAACACTGCGGATGCTTTAAACGATGACACTGCAAATGCTTTAAACGATGATGCTGCAAATACTTTAAACGATTAAACAATGACACTGCAAATGCTTCAAACGATGACACTGCAAATGCTTCAAATGATTACGCTGCAAATGCTTTAAACCATGACACTGCAAATGATTTAAACAATTACGCTGCAAATGCTTTAAACATTTATGCTGCAAATGCTTGAAATGATGACACTGCAAATGCTTTAAACGATTACATTGCGAATGCTTTAAACAATGACAGTGCAAATGCTTTAAACGATTACGCTGCAAATGCTTTAAACGATTTCGCTGCAAATGCTTTAAACAATTATGCTGCAAATGCTTGAAACTATTACGCTGCAAATGTTTCAAACGATTACGCTGCAAATGCTTTAAACAATGACACTGCAAATGCTTTAAACGATGACACTGCAAATGCTTTAACAATTACACTGCAAATGCTTTAAACAATTATGCTGCAAATGCTTTAAACAATTACACTGCAAATGCTTTAAACAATTACGCTGCAAGTGCTTTAAATGATGACGCTGCAAATGCTTCAAACAATTATGCTGCAAATGCTCTAAACGATGACACTGTGAATGCTTTAAACGGTAACACTGTGAATGCTTTAAACAATTACGCTGCAAATGCTTTAAACGATGACGCTGCAAATGCTTCAAACAATTACGCTGCAAATGCTCTAAACGATGACACTGCAAATGCTTTAAATGATAACACTGCGAATGCTTTACACGATAACACTGCGAATGCTTTAAATGATGACACTGCGAATGCTAACCCTCTGTTTCTCCCTCCAGCGGAGCTGAACATCATCGCTCCGATCATCTCCAACTTCTTCCTGGCTTCGTACGCTCTGATCAACTTCTCCGTGTTCCACGCCTCGCTGGCCAACTCCCCAGGTACTAGACCAGGACCTGGACCCCAGGTAAGACCTGGTCCTGGTCCAGGATCAGGATCAGGACCAGAACCTGGTCCAAGTCCAGGTCCTGGAGCCCTGGTACCCTAGTCCCCAGGTACTCTAGTCCCCAGGTACCCTGGTCCCCTGGTACCCTGGTACTCTAGTCCTGGTACCCTAGGTACCCTAAACCAGGACCAGGACCAGGTCTAGACCTGACCCCGGTGCCCCCTCTCCCCAGGGTGGCGTCCCAGCTTCCGCTACTACAACATGTGGGTGTCTCTGGCCGGCTCCGTGTTCTGGTCCTGGTCCTGGTCCCAGGACTCTGGTCCAGGACCAGCACCAGATCCAGGACCAGGACCAGGACCAGGACCAGGTCCAGGTCCAGGTCCAGGTCTAGACCTGACCCCGGTCCCCCCTCTCCCCAGGGTGGCGTCCCAGCTTCCGCTACTACAACAAGTGGGTGTCCCTGGCCGGCTCCGTGCTCTGCTGCGTCGTCATGTTCGTCATCAACTGGTGGGCGGCACTGGTGACGCTGCTCATCGTGCTGGCGCTCTACATCTACGTCAGCTACAAGAAGCCGGGTGAGCAGGAAACAAGAGAAATAAAATTAGTGATGCACCGAAATGAAAATTTGTGGCCGAAACCGAAACCAAAAATAATAATAAACACTTGGCCGAATACCGAACATGGTTCTTCAGCAGTTTTTCATTTATTTTGCCAATTTTTTCACCATTGCATAAATCAAATAAATTAGATTTAGGCAGAGGTAGAAAACATTTATTGAACATAAAAAAAATGAAAATTTTTTTATTTCCCATCATTATGTTGTTTTGGTTCCACCTCCTGGTGAATGTTGGTAAAATTCTTACGTGGTTACTTTTTGGTTGGCCAACGATTTATGTTTGTGGTGCAACCGTTACGGGAGCGGCCAGTCTATTTCCTTATTTTACAACGCCGTTATTAATTGTTCGTTTTTTTCCCACTTATTCCACCGAACACCGAAAGTGTTTTTTTGCCATTTTCGGCCGAACAATTTCAGTTACTGAACAATCGGTGCATCACTAATAAAAATAAATAAATAAATAAATAAAGATAAAGAGGGTACTAACCCGGTTCTGGTTCCTGGTTCTCGTTCTGGTCCTGGTCCTGGTCCTGTTTCTGGTCCTGGTCCCGGTCCCCCCCACAGACGTGAACTGGGGCTCGTCCACTCAGGCTCTGATCTACAACCAGGCTCTGACTCACTGCCACAACCTGACGGGGGTGGAGGACCACGTCAAGAACTTCAGGTTGGTGCTGCGAATGCTTTACATGATGACACTGCGAATGCTTTAAAATTTAAAGCATTCGCAGTGTAATCGTTTAAAGTTTAAATGATTAAACGCTTACACTGCAAATACTTTACACGATTAGCTGCGAATGCTTTGAACATTTCACTGCGAATGACGATTACATTGTGATTGCTTTAAATGATTACGCTGCAAATGCTTTAAATGATGAAACTATTACGCTGCAAATCCTTTAAAAGATTACACTACAAATGCTTTAAACATGACACTGCGAATGACGATTAAACTGTGAATGATTTACACGATTAAACGATTAGGCTGAAAATGCTTTAAACGATTACGTTGCGAATACTTTAAAATAATGACACTGCGATTACAATGCAAATGCTTTAAATGCTTTAAATGATTACGCTGCAAATGCTTTAAACGATTACGTTGCGAATGCTTTAAACGATTAGCTGCAAATACTTTAAACGATTAAACGATTACACTGCAAATGCTTTAAATTATTATTTTGCAAATGCTTTAAACAATTACACTGCGAATATTTTAAACGATTATGCTGCGAATGCTTTAAACAATTACACTGCAAATGCTTTAAACGATTAAATGATTACACTGCGAATGCTTTAAATTATTATTTTGCAAATGCTTTAAACAATTACACTGCAAATATTTTAAACGATTACACTGCAAATGCTTTGAACGATTACGCTGCAAATGCTTTAAACGATTAGCATTGAATGCTTTAAAACAATTACACTGCGAAGCTTCACGCGATTAGGCTGCGAATGCTTTAAAGTTACACTGAGAATGCTTTAAACGATTACACTGCAAATGCTTCCAACGATTATGCTGAAAATGTTTCAAACAATTAAACGATTATGCTGCGAATGCTTTCAATGATTACACTTCGAATGCTGGAAGTGTATTTTTGTATATCTATTCATAACATGCTGTCATTTGCGAACGTTAAAAACACCTCCGTAAACAAAAACACATTATTAAAAAGTAATCTGATGTTTTCCCCCTTCCTGTAACGACTCCTGTGGGATCTGTTCTTGTTCTGGTTCCATCTGTTCTCTGGATCTGGTTCTGGTTCCATCTGTTCTCTGGATCTGGTTCTGGTTCCCATCTCTTCTGGATCTGGTTCTGGTTCCATCTGTTCTCTGGATCTGGTTCTGGTTCCCAGACCCCAGTGCCTGGTTCTGGTCGGGTTCCCAAACTCCCGTCCTGCTCTGGTCCAGCTCGTCAACTCCTTCACCAAGAACGTGAGCCTGATGGTCTGCGCTCACGTCCGGACGGTGAGTTCCCTACGGGGGGTACCAGGGGTGCTGGGCCTGGGGTGGGAACTAGGGGTGGGAACTAGGGGTGGGAACTAGGGGTGGGAACCATTTTTCCTCTAACTTGCCCCCCCCCTGCGCTGCAGGGGTCCCGGCGGCCGAGCCACAAGGAGGCGCTGCAGGACCAGAACCGCTGCCAGCGCTGGCTCAGCAAGAAACGCGTCAAGGCTTTTTACGTCCCGGTGTTCGCCGAGAACCTGCGGAAGGGAGCGCAGCTGCTGCTGCAGGTTAGTTCCCAAACATCAGAGCTGCTGCTGCAGGTAGGGCCCGTTTAGTTCCCAGACATCACCTTACTGGAGCCCAGCTGCTGCTGCAGGTTAGTTCCCAAACACCAGAGCTGCTGCTGCAGGTAGGGCCCGTTTAGTTCCCAAACACCCCCAGCTGCTGCTGCAGGTTAGTTCCCAAACACCAGAGCTGCTGCTGCAGGTAGGGCCCGTTTAGTTCCCAAACACCAGAGCTGCTGCTGCAGGTAGGGCCCGTTTAGTTCCCAGACATCACATTACTGTTTACTGAAGCTACTTGAAGTACAATTTCATCAATAAAGTTGAAATACATTTCGACTTTTTTCACAAAATTGTACTTCAACATTATTTTCAACATTTTGACTTTTTTCTCAAAGTGCATATTGAAAAATAAATCTTCCTCCTCTAAAATCTTATTTTTGTTTTTCTCTTGCCTGGCCCTGATACTTTTCCGTAGCCTTTACTTTTTAACAACTTGTACTTTTTATTATTTTACCTCTTTTCTTATCATTTTATTTGTTATTTACTGTTTAATTGTGTTTTTCTGCTTTTAATGTTGATGTAAAGCACTTTGAATGACCTTGTGTTGGATTGTGCTGTACAGATAAACTTGCCTAGCCTAGCCTAGCCTAGCCTAGCCTGTACGTAGCTGGGATGTTGCTATAGTGACCAGCGCTAACGTCCCCCCTCCGTCTCCAGGCCGTGGGTCTCGGCCGGCCTAGCCTAGCGTGTACGTAGCTAGGCTGTTGCTATAGCGACCAGCCTGTACGTAGCTAGGCTGTTGCCATAGCGACCAGCGCTAACGTCCCCCCTCCGTCTCCAGGCCGTGGGTCTGGGCCGGCTCAAGCCCAACACGCTGGTCATGGGATTCAAGAACAACTGGAGCGACGGAGACATGAAGGACGTGGAGAACTACGTCAACACCATCCAGTAAGGACTAGTTAGTGCTAGTTAACCTCTAGTTAGTGTTAGTTAACCTCTAGTTAGTGCTAGTTAACCTCTAGTTAGTGTTAGTTAACCTCTAGTTAGTGTTGGTTAACCTCTAGTTATTGCTAGTTAACCTCTAGTTAGTGCTAGTAAACCTCTAGTTAGTGTTAGTTAACCTCTAGTTAGTGCTAGTTAACCTCTAGTTAGTGTTAGTAAACCTCTAGTTAGTGCTAGTAAACCTCTAGTTAGTGTTAGTTAACCTCTAGTTAGTGCTAGTTAACCTCTAGTTAGTGTTAGTTAACCTCTAGTTAGTGTTGGTTAACCTCTAGTTATTGCTAGTTAACCTCTAGTTAGTGCTAGTAAACCTCTAGTTAGTGTTAGTTAACCTCTAGTTAGTGCTAGTTAACCTCTAGTTAGTGTTAGTAAACATCTAGTTAGTGTTAGTTAACCTCTAGTTACTGTAGTTAACCTCTACGTCAACACCATCCAGTAAAAGGACGGACGTTTATTTCTTTATTTCATTCATTAGAAGAAAAACTAAACAGTTCAATATAATAACAACAAATCTCTTTCCTTGAATGAAAGGGAACAGAAAGAAGCTGATTTTTTTCTGTCCCTTTTTCCTAACGAATCACATTTAAATTAATGTAATAATTTAAAAAAAGTACAAATTACAAAAAAATGATATATATGCCTCAGGTTTTTACCAACATGGTATTAACCATTAATATATATGCAGACAAAGTAAAAACAAAACAAAATTGAAAAAAAAAAAACACATTACAAATTACGCAATTTAAAAAAAAAAAGAAACACTTTCCAATAAACTTATTTTTTTTTTAAAACAAACAAACAAAAAATAAAAACGAAACTACAACAAAGTTATAAAATAACACAAAATAGCTGTCGCCAAAACCAAACCCTGTCGCGAAGAAGAAAAATAAAAAATAGCAGTAAAAAAGAAAAGAGTAGAAAATAAGAAGAGATAACAGAAAATGGTCATCAACATGATGGTTTGAATGAGACTAAATAACAGGTTTTTTCTCTCGAATATATTGTTATAATCATTTGTTTCAGATGTTCTGTCATTATTTTCTCCATAAAAATGGAAAATCTGGTTGAAAAATACTTTTTTCAAACTTGAGTCTTGAAAAAGAGGGAGTCGTCTTATATTCGAGGGGTCGTGGTATATATGATGGGGGTGTGGTATCCGCTGCAAGTCTGACCGGAGAAACTCAGGAAAACGCACAAGACTTTGGAATCTGCTAGAGAGAAAATAAACAAACAGAAACAGGAAACAGGCAGAGACACAAACAATAAACAGTCCAGGTCCCTGAGACTGAACCAGGACTAGATTACTGAGATTATCTGTCTCTAAAACTGAACCAGGACTAGATTACTGAGATCATCTGTCTCTAAAACTGAACCAGGACTAGAATACTGAGATTATCTGTCTCTAAAACTGAACCAGGACTAGAATACTGAGATTATCTGTCTCTAAAACTGAACCAGGACTAGATTACTGAGATTATCTGTCTCTAAAACTGAACCAGGACTAGAATCCTGAGATTATCTGTCTCTAAAACTGAAGCAGGACCAGAATACTGAGATTATCTGTCTCTAAAACTGAACCAGGACTAGGCTACTGCCATTATTATACATTTATTATATTATTCCCCCCCAGCGACGCCTTCGACCTCCAGTTCGGGGTGGTTCTGCTCCGGCTGCAGGACGGACTGGACGTCTCGCACATCCAGGGACAGGGTACGTCCAGTTTCTGTGAATCCGTCCTCAGGTCAAAGGTCAACGAGGACGACGGTCTCGTGTATCGTGTCTCTCTCTGCAGATGAGCTGCTGACGTCGCAGGAGAAGCCGCCGCTGAGCAGCAAAGACGTGCTGATCTCCGTCTCTCTGGTCAAGGACTCGGACTCGGACTCGTGTCCCTCCAAGACGGCTAGCAACCAGAGCAGCCCGCTCATCATCAAAGGTACGTTAGCTAGCTAGACGGCTAGCAACCAGAGCAGCCCGCTCATCATCAGAGGTACGTTAGCTAGCTAGACGGCTAGCAACCAGAGCAGCCCGCTCATCATCAGAGGTACGTTAGCTAGCTAGACAGCTAGCAACCAGAGCAGCCCGCTCATCATCAGAGGTACGTTAGCTAGCTAGACGGCTAGCAACCAGAGCAGCCCGCTCATCATCAGAGGTACGTTAGCTAGCTAGACAGCTAGCAACCAGAGCAGCCCACTCATCATCAGAGGTACGTTAGCTAGCTAGACGGCTAGCAACCAGAGCAGCCCGCTCATCATCAGAGGTACGTTAGCTAGCTAGACGGCTAGCAACCAGAGCAGCCCGCTCATCATCAGAGGTACGTTAGCTAGCCATACTGCCAGCTGTCCTGCTAGTCGTCCTGCTAGCAGTCATTTTAGCCATCCTGCTAGCCGTCCTGTTAGCCGTCCTGTTAGCTGCGCTACGATAGCACACAATCTGGGGACAGGATTTTACATTTGTGGGATTATAAAGTGCTAAATGTTTGTTTTTTTCTCTTACAAGAGCCTCCGTCCTGCATAACTATTTTCCCTGCTAGCTTTCCTGCTAGTTGTCCTACTAGCTGTCCTGTTAGCCATCCTGCTAGCTTTGTTACTAAGAGTCCGCAAAACGTGATAAACATTGAAACACGAGCAGATGAATGCGTTGCCCCGCGGGTCTGTCCTCCATGACTCGGCACCTTTACTGCCCATGACTCGGGGAAACGCTGGCGTTGACGTGTCGTGTTTGTCGCTAACAGCGTCGGAGACCAAGTCGCCGCTGAGCCTGACGGACCAGCGGCTGCTAGAAGCTAGCACGCAGTTCAAGAGGAAGCAGGGGAAGGGAACCATCGACGTGTGGTGGCTGTTCGACGACGGCGGTGAGTATTAGCATCAGCATTAGCATTAGCATCAGCAATAGGATTAGCATCAGCATCAACATTAGCATCAGCATTAGCATCAGCATTAGCATCAGCATTACCATCAGCATTAGCATTACCATCAGCATTAGCATTACCATCATTATCAACATCCGCATTAGCATTAGCATCACCATCACCATCACCTTCACATTTAATTAGGAAAAAAAAAAACGGGAGTTGACCTGCAACTAGAGAAAACAGCCTAGTCATAAAACAGGCTGTTTCCTCTAGTTGCAGGGTTAACTCCTGTTTTATAACTAGGCTGTTTCCTCACATTGTCGGTTTTCCTTTTATATCCATTGTGAGGATGCATCAACACATTAAAACTGTAGTTTTCCAGATAGCCTAGTCATAAAACAGGAGTTGACCATGCAACTAGAGAAAACAGCCTAGTCATAAAACAGGAGTTGACCCTGCAACTAGAGAAAACAGCCTAGTCATAAAACAGGAGTTGACCCTGCAACTAGAGAAAACAGCCTAGTCATAAAACAGGAGTTGACCCTGCAACTAGAGAAAACAGCCTAGTATGTGTGTATTTACGTGTATTTGTGTGTATTTCCAGGTCTAACTCTCCTCATCCCCTACCTGTGTGATTGTGTGTGTATTTTCGTGTATATGTGTTTATATGTGTTTATTTCCAGGTCTAACTCTCCTCATCCCCTACCTCCTCACCAACCGCAGTAAATGGGGCGACTGCAGGATCAGAGTTTTCATCGGAGGAAAAATCAACCGCATCGACCACGACCGCCGAGCGTGAGTCCACCGCCCTAGCCCTGCTAGCTGTCCTATTAGCTGCCCTGCTAGCCGTCCTGCTAACCGCCCTGCTAGCTGCCCTGCTAGCTCCGTTACTCAACATTCATGTTAGCCGGTTCTCTCTCCACCAGGATGGCTACGCTGCTCAGCAAGTTCCGGATCGACTTCTCCGACATCAACGTCCTCGGAGACATAAACACCAAACCCAAGAAGCACAAGTACGACAAACATAACCATAAAAATACAAACGTAACTATACAATAATATAAACCTAACGATATAATAATACAAACATAACGATATGAAAATACAAGTACGACAAACAGAACCATAAAAATACAAACATAACCATATAATTATACAAACATAACCATATAAAAATACATGTACGACAAACGTAACCGTATAAAAACACGAACGTAACGATATAATAACACAAACATAACGATAATATAACAAACATAACCATATAATAATACAAACATAACGATATAACAAACGTAACGATATAATAACACAAATGTAACAATATATTAACACAAACATAACGATATAATAACAAACGTAACAATATAATAACAAACGTAACAATGTAATAACAAACGTAACGATGTAATAACAAACATAACAATATAATAATATAAACGTAACGATGTAATAACAAACGTAACAATATAATAACAAACGTAACAATGTAATAACAAACGTAACAATGTAATAACAAACATAACGATGTAATAACAAACATAACAATATAATAATATAAACGTAACGATGTAATAACAAACGTAACAATATAATAACAAACGTAACAATATAATAACAAACGTAACAATGTAATAACAAACATAACAATATAATAATACAAACGTAACGATGTAATAACAAACATAACAATATAATAACAAACGTAACAATGTAATAACAAACGTAACGATGTAATAACAAACGTAACGATGTAATAACAAACATAACAATATAATAACAAACGTAACGATGTAATAACAAACATAACGATGTAATAACAAACATAACAATATAATAATACAAATGTAACGATGTAATAACAAACGTAACAATATAATAACAAACGTAACGAGACGAAGCGTCCCAGTTCCCTAAACCGGGTCAGGAAACAGCAGCTAAGCTAGCGTGTTTCCCCCCCAGCAAGCTGAGCTTCAAGGAGCTGATCGAGCCGTTCCGGCTGAAGGAGGACGACATGGAGCAGGAAGTGGCCGAGAAGCTGAAGCTCCAGGAGCCGTGGAGGATCACGGACAACGAGCTGGAGCTGTACAAGGCCAAGGTCTGAAACCAGGCTAGGACACGCCCCCTCTGACACATCACAGCCAATCACAGCCCTGGCTGACCCGCTACTCTTATGTTTCAGACCAACTTAGTTTAGTTTAGTTTATTGATCCTTACAATTTCCACAACACAAATAACCCGAAGTACAGGTGTAAATCACCAGGATAGATCCCTGTGGAACCCCAGGATAGATCCCTGTGGAACCCCAGGATAGATCCTTGTGGAACCCCAGGATAGATCCTTGTGGAACCCCAGGATAGATCCCTGTGGAACCCCAGGATAGATCCTTGTGGAACCCCAGGATAGATCCCTGTGGAACCCCAGGATAGATCCTTGTGGAACCCCAGGATAGATCCTTGTGGAACCCCAGGATAGATCCTTGTGGAACCCCCCAGGTTACCAGGATAGATCCATGTGGAACCCCAGGATAGATCCCTGTGGAACCCCGGGATAGATCCCTGTGGAACCCCAGAATAGATTCCTGTGGAACCCCAGAATAGATTCCTGTGGAACCCCAGGATAGATCCCTGTGGAACCCCAGGATAGATCCTTGTGGAACCCCAGGATAGATCCTTGTGGAACCCCAGGATAGATCCTTGTGGAACCCCCCAGGTTACCAGGATAGATCCATGTGGAACCCCAGGATAGATCCCTGTGGAACCCCAGAATAGATTCCTGTGGAACCCCAGAATAGATTCCTGTGGAACCCCCAGGTTAAGTTGTACGTATTGTTGTCTATTTTCAAGATGGCTGCAGAGCCAGGAATGTGCCAAACCCAGTGTTCGAAATACCCATCCATATTCGGGGGGTCCCTAACTCGCGTTTTTTTTTTTTTTTTTAAACAGTGTGCCCCTATGCAATAAACCAATACAATCAGCCTACTATAGCCTATGACAAATACACGCACACTTTTAACCATTTTAGATGCACAATGTTTTACAAACAGGAGGCAAAATTGTGCATTACGATGCAGAATGTTATTTACAAATTAAATCAAATAATTAAAATAAATAAAAGACATTAATTGGCACCACACTGGTGCACTTAATGAATAAATGCCAGGTATAGGACACTGGTGCACGACCAGTGCATTGCAGAAACGAATAAACAAATAAAATAGGCTAATGTATTTTTTTAGATAAATAAAAAAAAAATACAATGAAAATGAATTGTGCATTCAAATAACAGTAATAACAACAAATGCCACTATCAGAGACGTGCAATCAGTGCACTTAAACAGATCCTCAGCCTGCACAATGATGACTGATTATTTAACCTTATGTAACCATCCAGGAAATGATGTTTTAACACAGCTGTGTGAACACATTACCAAATTCCACTCATAACAGGTGATCACGCAAAATTAAATAAAAAAACATGATGGCTCTCAACAGGTGGGTTCACGCAGCTTACACATAAATCACACTCATAACAGGCCATAACGCAAAATATTAATAACAATAATTTAAAAAAAACATTAGCTCTCAGGTGGGTTCAGGCCATATTAAGCAGGCTGGCCTCTTACCTTAAGTTAAAGCAAGTCACTGCTGCAGCGTGGACGCAGTAGCATCTGCCCCGGCGCACTCGGCCTCGACTTACCTTCCTTCACCAGAGGGGGGAGAGGAACGGGACCCTCTGTTGTGACATCGTCTCTCTCCTCATCTCTGGCTGACACTGACACCTTTTTTGATGTGAACCCAAAGTGTGCAAGTGACACACTCTGAGTTAGCTTCCGCTTAGCCATGTTATTGTGGCATCTCAACTAGCCGGCCGAGTCGTTGCGCTGTGCTGGCGCACATGGCTAATTTGCATACATAAAGGTGCAGGACTTGTGTTAAACCAATAAAAGTTTTGAATTGTGAATACTTGATATGGCAATCTCTTAAACATATTTAATTGACCATTAGTGACAATCAGATTATCATATTATATTATATAGCCTAATTTATTTATTTTTTTGACAACATTGAGACCCCCCCTAAATTTGGCTTTTGAGTCCTTCAGGGGGGCTCAAGGGTTAATCGGGGGTCGGACCCCCGAACCCTCCCGTATTTCACACTCTGGCTAAACCTCTTAAGTTTATTCATCAGTAGTTTGTGATTTATTGTATCAAAAACCTTTTTTAGGTCTTTGACCCCGACCGTGTATTGATTATTGTCTATTGTTGTTCATATTTGTTCTGTTAGCTCCGTCACTGCCATTGCTGTTGATCTATTAGATCTAAATCCAGATTGGCAGTTACTTAATATGTTACATTTACATTTTTCCAATATTTTTTGAACTGTGATAGAGAGATTGGTCTTGTGTTTCAGACGAACCGTCAGATCCGGCTGAACGAGCTGCTGAAGGAACATTCCAGCGCCGCCAAGCTGATCGTCGTGTAAGAACCTGCTCAGACCCGAGACTTTGTTCTCCACATTTGGACTTTTTTCTCAACATTTGGACTTGTTTTCCTCTGCAGGAGCATGCCGTTGGCCAGGAAGGGAACCGTCTCCAGCGCCCTCTACATGTCGTGGTTGGAGACGCTAACGAAGGATCTGCCGCCGCTGCTGCTGGTGCGAGGAAACCACCAGAGTGTGCTGACCTTCTACTCCTAACACACAACCATGGACCTGCACACGCACACATGGACCTGCACACACGCACGCACGCACACACACACACACACACACACGCACACACACACACACACTGACGGCTCGGCTGCCGTGAATGTCGGAGTTTGTAACTAACGGTTTAACAGGGTACCAGGGCCACGCTGGAGAAACATGTTTGAGAGGAAGAGTTTTTTATTGTGCACTTCGAGAAAAAAGTGGAAATGTCGAGATTCATTTTGAAGTACAATTTCAAGAAAAAACTCGAAATTTCGTGAATAAAGTCAAATTTTTTTTCCTTTTTTCTCAACATTTCGTCTTTTTTTCTCAACATTTCAACTTTTTTCTTGAAGTGCACAATAAAAAAACTCTTCCTCCTCTAAACTATTATTGTTATTTTTCTCCTCCTCTTCCTGCGGTGACTAACGGTGAATATTTAACCCGTTTCTCCAACGATGCTGATTCTGACGTCGACTCGTTTTTCCGTTTTTCTCCGGGTTCGAGTCAGAAAAAACTGTAACGTTTAACTTCATTTTGTACCTGATTTTATTAAAGAATTAATGACTCGTCTTTGTCCTCGTCCTTATTTCATCAAGTTCTGGGTTTCTGGTCAACACTTTAGTCTGTCGGGACCAAAAACCAAAAACCTACAGATCAGTGGAACCAGGAAGTTCCTCTGCTGACCAGCAGGGATGGATGAATGAATGAATGAATGAATGAATGAATGAATGAATGAATGAATGAATGAATGAATCCAGATGGAAACTCCTCTAGTCCTGGTTCCAGTTCCTCTAGATCAGGGATCAACCCGTGGCTCATCAGCGCCGCCCTAGTGGCTCCTGGAGCTTTTTAGAAAATGTTTGACCTTTTTTTTCTCTTTTTTTTCTTCTTTTTTTTTCTTAAGTAGAAAAATCTGCCAGTGGAACAAGATTTATCTTCTCATTACAAGCAAAAAAATCTTGTTCCACTGGCAGATTTTTCTACTTATTTCAAGTGAAAATCTACTTGAAACAGGTGAAAATTGTAGTTTTTTCCAGTGATGAGTCTTGTTTTAAGTGTAATGAGATTTTTTTTTTGACAAAAAATGAGACATTTTAACTAGAAATAAGATAAATATTCTTGTTAAGATTTTGAGTTTTTGCAGTGTGGACATTTACATTTACCACTGTTTTTGTTTTCTGTTGCCACTTTTGTGCATCCGTTACTTTTCTCCATTGATCATTTGTTACTCGTCTGTTTCTTTATTATTTAATTGTTCCGTAGCTAGTCCTCCCTCGTGAAAGCCTGGCTAGGTTTTGTGTGTTAGCAAAAAGAAAAAAAAAGGACAATGTATAATGTATAATGTGTATCTTTGATTATATGTATCCATATTATCATTACATGTTTTTTCTAAAAAGATCAACAAAAAAAAAGAAGTTGTCTGAATTCCTCCAGTTTCTGAGGTATTTATTCCCGTAATTCCACGACTTTATTATCGTAATATTACGACTTTATTCTCTTTAATATTAAGACTTTATTCTCATAATATTAAGACTTTATTCTCGTAATATTATGACTTTATTCTCATAAATTTTACGACTTTATCGTCTTTAATATTACGACTTTATTCTCATAAATTACGACTTTATTCTCGTAATATTATGACTTTATTCTCAAAAGTTTTACGACTTTATTCTCGTAATATTATGTTTTTATTTTCATACATTTTACGACTTTATTCTCATAATATTACGACTTTATTCTCGCAACATTATGACTTTATTCTCAAAAGTTTTACGACTTTATTCTCGTAATTTCCCATTTTTTTTGTCTTAGTTTGGCCCTAATAGTCGTATGATTAAGCAATTTCGGTAAATGTATTTTGATAAAAAAGATAAACTTGTAAATCTTCTGAATTCCTCCAGTTCCGGAGGTATTTATTCCTGTAATTCCACAACTTGATTCTCATAATATTACGACTTTATTCTCATAAATTACGACTTTATTTTCGTAATATCAGGACTTTATTCTCATAAATTACGACTTTATTCTATTAATATAACAACTTTATTCTCATAAATTACAACTTTATTCTCGTAATTTCAAATTATTTTTTTGTCTTAGTCTTTTTTGTCTTTTGTCTTAATTTGGCCCTAAGAGTCGTTTGATTAAACAATTTCGGTAAATGTATTTTGATAAAAAGATGTAAGTTGTCTGAATTCCTCCGGTCCCGGAGGTCCGTGAACGCAGCTCCGTCTGTGAGCGTGTTCGGTCCCTGAACGCACCGCGCCGGTTCTTTTCCCCAGGTGAGAGACGGAGACTCGGGTCCGGGACAGGTGAGTCTGGTCCGGGTCCAGCAGGAACCAGAGCCGCAGGTCCGAGTCCCGGACCCGCAGGACCCGCAGGAACCGGGACCGGGACCCGTTCAGGGCCCGTTCAGGTCCGTCCGTAAACGGGAGCTTCTTTCCCACAACGCGCTGAAATATCACGTCAAAACCCGCAGTTACGGAACTCTAGTCGCGTGTGTGTTGATTTAAAAACGTCTCTGACGTCAGATCACGTCTTAATTTAAGGTTTTTAATGAAAGTTTGTTTCGTAACAGCCTGAACTGGAGTGGGCGTGGCCTCGCTTGATTGACAGCTCGAGAGAGAGAGAGAGAGAGAGAGAGAGAGAGAGAGAGAGAGAGAGAGAGATTCTAGTAACATTATGACTTTATTCTCATAATATTATTATATTGTATTGTAATTTATGAGAATAAAGTCTTAACATTACGAGAATAAAGTCGTAATATTATATTATGAGAATAAAGTCGTCATTTATGAGAATAAAGTCGTAATATTACGACAATAAAGTGTTAATATTACGACAATAAAGTCGTAATATTACGACAATATAGTCGTAATATTACGAGAATAAAGTCGTAATATTACGAGAATAAAGTCGTCATTTATGAGAATAAAGTCGTAATATTATGAGAATAAAGTCGTAAAATTACGAGAATAAAATCGTAATATTACAAGAATAAAGTCGTAAAATTACGAGAATAAAGTCGACATTATTATTATTATTAGAGGGTTTTCTTTATTTGTGATTATTTATTTAAACTCAGTCTTGCAGGTGTCGTTTTGTAACGTTAATTATTATCATGCATTAATGTATTTAAAGAAAAATAAGTAACAAATAAACAGATAATATGAGAAAAAAACGTTTTTCATTTTGCAAGTTTTAAAATTACGACGGAGTATTAACTAATATAATATTATTAAATAATAAAGTCTTAATTTTATTAGAATAAAGTCGTAATATTATTAGAATAAAGTCGTAATTTATGAGAATAAAGTTGTAAAATTATTAGAATAATGTTGTAATATTATGAGAATAAAGTCGACATTATTATTATTATTAGAGGGTTTTCTTTATTTGTGATTATTTATTTAAACTCAGTCTTGCAGGTGTCGTTTTGTAACGTTAATTATTATCATGCATTAATGTATTTAAAGAAAAATAAGTAACAAATAAACAGATAATAAGAGAAAAACTGTTTTTCATTTTGCAAGTTTTAAAATTACGACAGAGTATTAACTAATATAATATTATTAAATAATAAAGTCTTAATTTTATTAGAATAAAGTCGTAAGATTACGAGAAAAAAAGTCGTAATTTATGAGAATAAAGTCGTAATATTATGAGAATAAAGTCGTAATATTACGAGAATAAAGTCGACATTATTATTTTTATTAGAGGGGTTTCTTTATTTGTGATCAATTATTTAAACTCAGTTTTGCAGGTGTCGTTTTGTAACGTTAATTATTATCATGCATTAATGTATTTAAAGAAAAATAAGTAACAAATAAACAGATAATAAGAGAAAAACTGTTTTTCATTTTGCGAGTTTTAAAAGTACGACAGTATTAGGGCCAAAGTAAGACAAAAAAAATTAAATTAGAAGAATAAAGTCGTAAGATCACGACTTTATTCTCGTAAAAAAGTTGATTGTGTGAATTTCGGCATAAAGGAAGGTGAAAGTCCTTTGAGTGTCGTGTCTGATATGAATGGATGAACGGATGAATGGATGAACGGATGAACGGATGTCTGAGGAAAACTTATTATTTAAGGCTAAGTTTCATCTTATTTTTTTCTTTTACTGGCGGAAATGTGTTCCATATGTTCACATTGAAGACATTTTCTAAAAAGAAGAATAGAAGATTCTGTTTTTCTGGCAAAAGTAAAAGTCAAACATGTTTTTTGGGCTTTAGCAGGATCTTATATCTAAAAGTAGGACATGTAGCTGCAAATACAGAATTACAATACACAATATATGGATAAATGAAGCTAGAATAACAAGTTAAAATACCAGATTAATTCCCCAGTGATCGTATTCTACTCAGAATAACAGGTTTGTCCCGATCAGGATGTTTTCTCTCCCGATCACTGGAGTTTCAGTTTCTGCCGATCACGATTTTTCCCGATCCCATCACTTTTTTTGGCTCCCGATAAACTAAAACTAAATGATCCCAAGTTTCTTTTCTCGTCCATTCTCTCCAACATGGACATTAATTTCAACAAAGTTTATCAGCTCTGGTGCCACAAAATGTAAAAACAGGAAATTGTAAAGTAAAACAAAAAGTGCAGAATAAAATAACAAAAATAAATAAATTATAGCTGAATCACATCCAGTCAAACTCACAAACACAAGAAAATTAAAATACTTTTTGTCTTAACCTTAGTGCAACATTCTGAATGAGTGAAAGAATGAATGAATGAATGAATGAATGAATGAATGAATGAATGAATGAATGAATGAATGAATGAATGAATGAATGAATGAATGAATAGCAGCAGCTTAATGATCATGAACAGATAGAACATTTCACAATTCAAACATTAAACCATGTTAGTTTCACCGGCCTGAAGTGACGTTAAATAAACGATATATAAAACGATTTAATATATATATTAAAAACATTAATAACTAGGAATGTCCCGATACTTTTTTGGCCGATACCGATGTTTTGAAAATGCCGTGATCGATTGGGCCGATCGATCGGGCGGGACAAAAATACAAAATACCGATTGACCTCATGGTTTTTTTACACACCAGTTCAGTACGGCACTTCCATGCTAATTTCCTGGTGAATATCCGAGCGGCTGCTTCCAGGATGAATATTATATTAATGTAATATTATGTTGAATATTATATTAATGTAATATTAAGTGTAATATTGTGCTGGTTCCAGGATATTGAATATTATATTAATGTAATATTATATTAATATTATATTAATGTAATATTAAGTGTAATATTGTGCTGGTTCCAGGATGTTGAATATTATATTAATGTAATATTAAGTGTAATATTCTGATGTTCCAGGATGACGAGTCTCCAGCTTCACTCCGAGGACGCGGCGGTGCAGCGACTCCTGGACGCGGCGGCACGAGGAGACGCTAGCCGGGTTTCCTCCCTGCTAGCTAGCGTCCCGTCGCTAATCAACCGGACCGGAACCAGCAGCTGGACGGCGCTGATGCTAGCGGCGCGGAACGGACACGTAGCGGTGGTGGAGAAGCTGCTGGCGCTCGGGTACGTGGACCGTTTCAGTAGCCCCGTGGGCTGGACTAGTGAACTAGTGGGGTTTCACTAGTCCTGGTTCCAGTTCTACTAGTCCCAGGTGTGAGCGGTTGCCATGGCGACCCCTGACCTCCATCTCTCTCTCCTCCAGATGTGAGCGGTTGCCATGGCGACCCCTGACCTCCATCTCTCTCTCTCTCCTCCAGATGTGAGCGGTTGCCACGGCGACCCCTGACCTCCATCTCTCTCTCCTCCAGATGTGAGCGGTTGCCACGGCGACCCCTGACCTCCATCTCTCTCTCCTCCAGGTGTGAGCGGTTGCCACGGCGACCCCTGACCTCCATCTCTCCTCCAGATGTGAGCGGTTGCCACGGCGACCCCTGACCTCCATCTCTCCTCCAGATGTGAGCGGTTGCCACGGCGACCCCTGACCTCCATCTCTCCTCCAGGTGTGAGCGGTTGCCACGGCGACCCCTGACCTCCATCTCTCTCTCCTCCAGGTGTGAGCGGTTGCCACGGCGACCCCTGACCTCCATCTCTCTCCTCCAGATGTGAGCGGTTGCCATGGCGACCCCTGACCTCCATCTCTCTCCTCCAGGTGTGAGCGGCTCCGGGTCAACGGTTCCTCCCAGACGGCCGGGGACATCGCCCGGTTCTGGGGCCACCGACACATCGCCGCCCTGCTGGTCCGGCCGGTCCTGCCGGTCCCCCCGGACCAGGACCAGGACCAGGACCCGGGCCCCCAGGAGAACTTCTTCAGCCGGGAGCCGCTGGACCGGCTGAGCGAGAAACGGACCGACCCGGTCTGGCTGGAGAACCGGAGAACCGCCGCCGACACCGTCTACCTGCTGTTCTGTAACCTCAGCCCGCTGGTGACCCGGGGGGGGGCCGGGGCCGGGGCCGGGGCCGGGGCCGGGACCGGGACTGGGACCCAGGGGGTAGGTGGACGAGAAAAAAGAGGAAAAGGTTGAAATACAATATCGAGAAAATAGTCGAAATCTTGAGAAAAAAATTCAAATTTTGAGAAAAAAAATATTTTGAGAAAAAAGTCGAAATTTTGAGAAAAAAGTGAAAATGTCGAGAAAAAAGTCGAAATGTCGAGAAAAAAGTCGAAACTTTGAGAAAAAAGTCGAAACTTTGAGAAAAAAGTTCAAATTTTGAGAAAAAAAATATTTTGAAAAAAAAGTCGGAAAAACGTCGATATTTTTTTAGAAAAAAGTCGAAATTTTGAGAAAAAAGTCGAAACTTTGAGAAAAAAAATATTTTGAGAAAAAAGTTGAAATTTTGAGAAAAAAGTCGAAATTTGAGAAAAAAGTCGAAATTTTTAGAAAAACGTCGATGTTTTTTTAGAAAAACGTCGATGTTTTTTTAGAAAAAAGTCGAAATCATTCAAAGGTTATAGCAGAAAATAGGGACTATCTAACTATGTCTTCATATATTTTAATGAAGCAGAAGTAATATTTTAGTTAATATAAATGTGTCTGTCTATGTGTCGTGTGTATAATTTTTAGCCAATCACAGACAAGAGTCTCAATTTCTGCCCAGAGACAAGTGACAGCTGTGGAGGGAAACTCTGGCTTCTGACAAGCTCTCAAATCACTACGATTTGTGAGAAAACCGTAGCTCTTAGTCAAAAACTGAAAACATCGTGAGAGACACAGAACCCGACAGATTCTGACAATCTTAATTTTATTCAGATATTCCTTAAAATGAGTGAGTAAGCTCAGTGCGAAGACAGAGTGAGATTCTTTTGAAGAAAACCTTTGATTACATTACAGTCAATGGAGACTATTGGCGCGGCTCTAGCCCCCCCCCCGTTTAAATTTTGTGCATACCCCGCCTGTCAAAGTCACATTTTATGAATCCCAACACGTATGTCTACATTCTGACCAAAAATTATATGTCTCCTTTTTACGGTTTGGCCGTGAGCTCGAGTTACAAATAAAAATGTGGGTTATTTTTTACTGCGTTTGACCTCGCTCGTGCTCACAGTTTGTGTTTTCCTCCGTTCAGAAGTTATGGTATGAGAGAGGTATGAGAGAGCTAGGTGACTAAGAAAAAAGGTGAATTTTGGCTTTTTTTTTACTTTTTCCCTTCCACTTTGAATGGGTTTTTTTTTTTTTTAATTCAAGATCTTTTTATTAAAATTTTCACAAAGTAAAAAAGGTGAAATGCTGCATGTCAATTACAAATATTTTGAGTAGGCATGGGCATGTTAATCATAGCATACACCAGTGTACAGAATATAAAAAACAATTAAACAGTATGAAAAAATATAAAATAGTAACAAAAACAAACTACAGACCAAACTAATCCCTCCCCTGTCACTGCCAGATTACTAATCACAATATGAGGTCACTCTATCATCAAAAGCCTGCACTAGGAATATAAAAGAAATATGAAGTATAGTTCACAGGGTCTGGAATGCTTCTAGAAAAGGTCCCCACACTTTCTGGAACTTATTTGATTGCTGAAGCGAGTATCTAATTTTCTCCAGTTTTAAGCAGGACATGATGTCTTCCAGCCATTGCGCACGAGTAGGAGGGAAGGGATCCTTCCACCTGAACAGAATTGCCCGACGAGCCAAAAGGGAGGCAAAAGACAAAGTGTGCCCCTGTGCAGTGGTTAACTTCCTTCCTCCCTCCATGACCCCAAACAGGGCAGTCAGTGGGTTTGGTTCTAATCTGATTTTAAGCACCAGAGAGAGAGTATGAAAGACTTCCATCCAGTACTTATTTAGACATGGGCAGGACCAGTACATGTGGATGAGAGAGGCTTCTGCTACTTTACATCTTACACAGTATGGACTAATATCTGGGTACATGGAGGATAACTTTGCTTTGGAAATATGAGCCCTGTGTTCCACTTTAAACTGAATTAAGCAGTGACGTGCGCACAGGGAGGTTGTATTAACCAGTTTGAGTATGGACTCCCAGGTATCCTCTGATAAGGGAAGCCCTAAGTCCTGCTCCCATGCTGCTTTGAGTTTATCTGTAGGGGCACTCCTAAGATCCAGCAACATGCCATAGAAAGATGAAATGAGCCCCTTTTTGAATGGGTCTGTGGCAAGAACTTTGTCAACTGTGGTCAAGCCTATCGATGCACCAGGGCTGGGTGTCTGGGAAAGAACAAAATGTCTAGCCTGAAGATACCTAAAGAAATGTGATTTTGGAAGGCTGAATTTACTACTTAACTGCTCAAAAGATGCCACGGTGCCGTCTATGAACATATCTCTAAAACGAATCATACCCCTCCTGTGCCATTCCTGGAAGGTGGGGTCCTCAAGGGATGGTTTGAAAGAGTGATTTGATGCAATGGGGCTAAGAAGAGAGAAGCTGTGAAAACCAAAAAACTTTCTAAATTGGGCCCAAATTCTAAGAGAATGTTTAACCACTGGGTTTTTGATTGATTTAAGTGAAGGAAGTGGAAGTGAGGAGCCGAGTAGGGCAGGAATTGACAGGTCATCAGTTGGATGTAACTCCATCGCCACCCAGTCAGGGCGGTCAGCGCCGTCGCAGTAGAAGGACCAGAATGCAAGGCAGCGCAGGTTAGCAGCCCAATAATAATAACGAAAGTTTGGGAGGGCCAGACCACCTGCAGACTTAATTTTTTGAAGATGAGTTTTGTTCAAACGTGGCCGTTTACCCCGCCATAAGTATGAAGATATAACTGAGTCAAGGGACTGAAAAAAAGAACCAGGAATAAAGAGTGGTAAGGTCTGGAAAAGGTACAAAAATTTAGGTAAAATGGTCATTTTAACTGAATTGATGCGACCCACAAGAGACATTGACAGGGGTGACCATTGTGTAAGGGTTTGTTTGGTCTCATTTAACAATGAGATAAGATTCTCTTGGAGCAGGTCTTTGTGTTTCCTTGTCACAGATATGCCTAAATAGGAGAATTTGTCATTTACGATTTTAAAGGGAAAATTGGAAAGGTCTAAAGCATGCGATTCGAGATTGGTAGGGAAAAGCTCCCTTTTGCTGAGATTCAGTTTATAGCCTGAGAGTTTCCCAAACTGACTGAGAAGTGACAGCACAGGGGGTCATGAGGCCAGAGGGTGAGAGATGAAAAGCAAGAGGTCATCGGCATAAAGCGAGACCTTATGTTCCCTGCCACCTCTCCAGATACCGGACACATCCTCACAAGATCGGAGCGCTGTGGCAAGCGGTTCGATAGCCATGTCAAAAAGCATGGGACTAAGGGGGCACCCCTGACGGGTTCCACGATGCAGATTAAATGGTTTTGACCGTTGAGAGTTAGTACGAATTGAGGCTGTTGGGTGTAAATAGAGAAGTTTAATCCACAGAGCAAAGTTCGGACCAAAACCAAACCTGTCCAGCACAGCAAAGAGATAATCCCATTGGACGCGATCAAATGCCTTCTCCACATCCAGAGAGACAACGCATTCAGGGATAGCCTCAGAGGCAGAGTAGATAATATTGAACAGTCGCCTTGTGTTGAAGTAAGACTGCCTACCTTTAATGAAGCCAGTTTGGTCTTCAGATATAATTGTGGGGAGGGCATTCTCCAGCCTATGGGCTAGGACTTTAGCTAGGATTTTAGCATCTGTGTTTAAGAGGGAGATGGGCCTGTAGGAGGCGCATTCAGCAGGATCCTTCCCTTTTTTAGCTATGAGGGTGATACAGGCCTCCGAAAAAGAAGGAGGGAGGGAACCGTGGCTGAAGGATTCTGAAAGAACTGTAGATAGCAATGGGGAAAGCAGAGTAGAAAATTTCTTTAGAAATTCCGCCGGGAAGCCATCAGGGCCAGGACATTTACCCGACTGCAGTGAAGAAATGGCTCGAGTAATTTCCATCAGGGATATCGGTTCTTCTAATGTCTTCCTTAGATCTGGTGAAAGACTGGGAATACTAAGACTATTTAAAAAGTCCGCAATCTCATCTCGATCAGTCTGAGATTCCGAGGTGTATAGCTGGGTATAAAAGTCCCTGAATGCTTCATTTATGAGTAAGTGGTCTGTAGTTACATGGCCATTTGGTAATCGAATCTTAGAAATATTTTGTTTAGCCTTAGAGCCTTTAAGTTGGTTGGCTAATAATTTGTCAGATTTGTCTCCATAAACATAAAACCTGGTTTTACTTTTCAGAAGTGACTGTTCAATTGGGTGAGTGGTAAGCAGGTCAAATTTAGTTTTAAGTTCTAGCCGCTTTTTGTAAAGATCTGGGGATTTAGTCCGAGAATATTCTTCATCGACCTCTTTGATTTGGCGGGCAAGGTCTGATCGCTCCCTATAAGATTTTTGCCTCACCCTAGCAGTGTAGGATATAATCTGTCCCCGGAGATAAGCCTTGAGGGAATCCCAGACAGTTAGACTAGACATTCCTGGAGTCATATTCGTGGATAGGAAAAAGGCTATTTCCGTTTCCATTGATTTAACAAAATTTGTGTCCGACAGCAGAGTTGAATTGAATCGCCACTGTCTGTCTCTCTGAGGTAAGTCAGGAAGGGACATGGTTAGAACCACAGGAGCGTGGTCGGAAATGACAATGCTCTGATAAGCACAGGAATGGACCAGGGGAATCAGTTGATTATCAATAAAAAAATAATCAATCCTCGAGTATGTGTGGTGCACTTGTGAGAAAAAGGAGTATTCTCTGTCACATGGATGTAAAGAACGCCACACATCACAAACACCGTAGTCAGAAAGGAACGCCTGAATAAGACGGGCTGACTTACTTGCTGTGCCGGGGTTGGTAGAGGATCGGTCTAGGACTGGGTCGAGCCAGCAATTAAAATCACCACCCAGTATGAGAGAATATGTATTAAGGTCAGGGAGCAGTGAAAACAGTCGTTCAAAAAAGACTGCATCATCTGAATTAGGGGCATAAACGTTCACAAGTACGACCAATGTATTGAATAATTTCCCAGAAACGATCACGTAGCGACCAAACTTGTCAGAAATCACATTGTGCTGCTCAAATGAAACATCCTGACTGATCAGAACTGAAACTCCTCGGGCCTTAGCTTGAAAGGAGGAGTGAAATCTCTGCCCTGACCACCTCGGGAACAGGCGGCTATTATCAGAACTGCGAATATGAGTTTCTTGTAGAAAGGCTATTTCTGTTTTAAGGTGTTTTAGATGTGAGAAGATCCTCTTCCTTTTAACAGGGTGATTCAGACCCTTAACATTCCAGCTCACCAGCTTCAAGTATCTACTCATAATATCTAAGAAGAAAAATTAGGTGTGCACAATGACCTAGGCAGAAAAAAAGAAAACGGAAAGGAGGTTGAATGTGACCCACATTAAGTAATGAGTTGAAAAGAGTTAATGCAAAGTTTCTGGCAGTGACATATCCCCCCGACCCACCCACCCCAACTAAGACAGCTGCTATAGAAAAATAAAAAAAAAGCAGCAAGCTCTTCAAAACAAACATAGTGCAATAACACATCTTCCTATCCTACACACTAATAGCTTTTGCTCCCGTATCATGGGTGTATACATATTAGCACCTTAAAACGTGTAGATATAAATAAAAAAAAGAAATACCCTCTCAAATCTTGACCTGTAAGTCCCGATATGAGCCCAGAAATATTTGTACAAAAATATAAAATATAAAACATCCGACTTAAGCAGCGTAAAAGTAAGGTTAACAGCTTACAATTATTACAAAACTTATAGGTAAATCGGAAAAGCTTTTTTTTTTTTTTTTTTTTCTCTCTCCCTCTTCACCACTTATTTTTCCCCTTCCCTCAAATAGCCAAAAATAACTGCAAATTAATAATATTTGCAAAGGGGCAGTCCAACTAACAACAGAGAAAATACTGGTTGTCGCGGGGTTACTCACCCTCCCCTCAGGAATAATGTGGCTCACGTAAAAAAAAAGAGAGAGAAAAAAAAGTCAGTCCGTGAGCGTCAGTGAGCCACACCGGGCTGCAGGCGGAGCCGTGACAGCCTCCAACAGTCCCGTTACGGCGGGTTTGAAGTTTTACTGCGACTCGTGATGAATTTGCGCGCCTCATCCACGGAGCCGATCCACTTCCTGGCCCCCCCGGACAGCGTGAGCCGGAGCCGGGCGGGGAAGAGCAGAGCCGGCCTCAGACCCAGCTGGTAGAGCTCCGATATGACTCCGCTGTATTCCGCTCGTTGGCTGGCAACTTCGGGGCTGTAATCCTCCAGGACCCGGATGGGGTGGCCGCGATATTCCAACTTTCCTCTCCGTCGCGCTTCCCTCACGAGGATATCTTTCGTCTGGTACCGGTGAAGGCGGAGGATGACCGGACGCGGTCTCTGTCCCGGGGCCGGCTTGGCGGCGAGCGAGCGGTGCGCTCTGTCTATTTCTGGCGGTGACGGCAGCGTATCGTTCCCGAACACCTCACACAGCAGCTTGGAGAAGAAAGCCGTTGGAGAACCGCTCTCGGTCGACTCCGGTAAGCCCAGGATACGGATGTTCTGCCTTCTGCTCCGGCTTTCCAAATCCACCACCTTGGCCTTCAGCCGAGCATTATCATCCCGTAGAGTCGAGCAGATGCCTTCAAGGTCCGTAACTCGCTGGCTGAGGTCTTCTGTGGCGAGTTCAAGGGACGAAACCCGTTGGCCATGGTCCTCGACCGCGAGCCGCGTTTGGTCGAGTTTGGAGTCGAGCTGACTGAAAGTATTTTTGAACTCGGCGGCCAGGGCAGCGCGGTGTTCCTCCAGCAACGTGGTAATGGCCGCCAGGGTTAAGACAGCGCCAGCGTCGTCCTTCTTGCCCGACTTGCCGCTCTTCGAAGCCATCTCGGAGGTAAGTGGGCTCGTTCGAGACAAAAAAAAAGAAAAACAGCAACAGGGAATCCTTTTTAAAGGAAAAAGTTTGAAAGTTTGAGGGCTTGGTGGTTTAAAAAGTTTGGCACTCACGGGAGCACTCACGAAACACGTCTACTCCATCTGCTCACCAACCGGAAGCCCCCTTGAATGGGTTTTTTTGGTCGGTTTTTTGGGAATAACTTTGGGAAAAAAACCCGAAACACACCTGAAAATAAACCCAAAAAACCCGAAACACACCCGAAACCCGAAACACACCCGAAAAAATCCCGAAAATAAACCCCAAACACAGCCGAAAAAAAACGAAACATAATGCCAGAAACACACCCGAAAAAAACCCGAACATAAACCCGAAACACACCCGAAAAAACCCAGAAAAAACCCGAAACACACCAGAAAAAATCCCGAACATAAACCCGAAACACACCCGAAAAAAAACAGAAAAAACCCGAAAAAAACCAGAAAAAAAATCCCGAACATAAACCCGAAACACACCCGAAAAAAAACAGAAAAAACTCGAAAAAAAACAGAAAAAAAATCCCGAACATAAACCCGAAACACACCCGAAAAAAACCCGAACATAAACCCGAAACACACCCGAAAAAACCCTGAAAAAAACCCGAAAAAATCCAGAAAATAAACCCGAAACACACCTGAAAAAAACCTGAAACACACCCGAAAAAAACCTGAAAAAAAGCTGAAACACACCCGAAAAAAACCCGAAAAAATCCCGAACATAAACCCGAAACACACCCGAAAAAAAACAGAAACACACCCAAAAGAAAACCCGAAAAAACCTGAAAAAAAACCCCAAAAAGTCCAGAACATAAACCCGAAACACCGGAAACACACCCTAAAAAAACCCCCAAAAAATCCCAAAACTGGGTCCTCTGAAATGTGTAGGAGGAGTAGCGCCGAGGCTTCACTCTCCTCCAGTGCTAATACATAGCACTGGAGGAGAGTGAAGCCTCGCGGTGCTAATGATGCTAATGATGATGCTAATGATGATGCTAATGATGATGCTAATAATGATGCTAATAATGATGCTAATAATGATGATGATAATAATGATGATAATAATGATGAAAACTGAACAGCAGGTCATTCTGCTCTAACCAAAAACATGAAATAATGTGTATGTGTGCCTAGCCGTTGAGGACCAGGACCAGAGACTTGGAAAAACCCGAAACACACCAGAAAAAATCCCGAACATAAACCCGAAACACACCCGGGTCCAGGTCTGGGACCTGGACCTGGTCCAGTTCCACCACCACCTTCTCCTCTGCAGGGGGAAACCCGGCTGGTCCGGTTCCGGTTCCAGGAGGTCCAGGACCTGGTCCAGGATCCCGGCACGGTGCTGGTGTTCCTGGGGGTGGAGAGGACCGGGTCCTGGACCGGGTCCTCCTCGTCCCCCCAACCGGCCTGGTTCGCCCTCAACACGGACCGGGACCCTGCAGAACTCCTGAAGACCTGCGGAGACCAGAACCAGAACCAGAACCGGAACCGCTGGTTCCCCAAGAACCTGAACCGGGAACTTCTGACGCTGAACGAGGACGAGGCCGGTGAGAACCAGAACCAGAACCAAACACACACACACACACACACACACACACACACACACACACACACACACACACACACACACACACACACACACACACACACACACACACACACACACACACACACACACACACACACACACACACTTATATACACACCCGTCTCTAACCCTGGTCCCCCCCCCAGGTGTGGTAGTCCAGGACCGGGCCGTGCTAGCCTGGAACAGTCTCTAACCCTTTTTGCGTGCGTTCGTGCATTTTTGCGTGCGTTTTTTCGTGCGTTCGTGCGTTTTTTTGTGCGTCTGTGCGTTTTTGCGTGCGTTTTTGCGTGCGTTTTTTCATGCGTTTTTGCGTGCGTTTTGCGTGCGTGTGTTTTGCGTGCATTCGTGCGTTTTTGCGTGCGTTCTGCGTGTGTTTTGCGTGCGTTTGTGCGTTTTTGCGTGCGTGCATGCGTTTTGCGTGCGTTTTGCATGCGTTTTGCGTGCGTTTGTGCGTTTTTGCGTGCGTGTTTGCGTGCGGGCGTGCGTCCATTTTTGCGTGCATTTTTGCGTGCGTGCGTCTTACGCGCAAGCGTGCGTTTTTTCGTGCGTTTTCGACATTTCCACTTTTTTCTCAAAATTTCAACTTCACAACCCCCAGGTGTGGTAGCCCAGGCCCGGGCCGTGCTAGCCTGGCACAGCCGCTACAGCTTCTGCTCCACCTGCGGCTCCAACACCAGCCTGGAGGACGGAGGCTGGAAGAGGAGCTGCCTGAACCCGGACTGCAGGAGCCGGAGGGGGATCCACAACACCTGCTACCCCCGGGTCGGTAGGTGGATGGAGGGATGAGGGATGAAGGATGTTGGTAGGAACCTCCACTCCCTCTCTGAGGCTTAAAAATATGAATGTGAAATCCTGCACTCTGATTGGTTGTTAACTGTGGTATAATGATCTGATTGGTTGTTAACTGTGGTATAATGATGTGATTGGTTGTTAACTGTGGTATAATGATCTGATTGGTTGTTAACTGTGGTATAATGATCTGATTGGTTGTTAACTGTGGTATAATGATCTGATTGGTTGTTAACTGTGGTATAATGAGCTTATACCACGGCTTCTATTCTAAAGTCTCATCACAGCAGATCATTCATCGTCAGGGAAGCAACCACGTATCCATGACAACAACCTACTGTTACAGATTTATGACGGTTACAGCAGGTAGCAGAAAGTAGCTGGTGTTAAAGTTTATTTTTTATTTTTGTTAACAATTAATGAGGCATGTTGACGGTAAACGTTGATCTCCGGGGAGGAGCTAACGTTAGCGGGGATGAGCTAACGTTAGCGGGGAGGAGCTAACATTAGCAGGGAGGAGCTAACGTTAGCTCCTCCCCGCTAACGTTAGCAGGTAGGAGCTAACGTTAGCGGGGAGGAGCTAACATTAGCAGGGAGGAGCTAACGTTAGATCCTCCCCGCTAATGTTAGCAGGTAGGAGCTAACGTTAGCGGGGAGGAGCTAACATTAGCAGGGAGGAGCTAACGTTAGCAGGGAGGAGCTAACGTTAGCGGGGAGGAGCTAACGTTAGCGGGGAGGAGTTAACGTTAGCGGGGAGGAGCTAACATTAGCAGGGAGGAGCTAACGTTAGCTCCTCCCCGCTAACGTTAGCAGGTAGGAGCTAACATTAGCGGGGAGGAGCTAACGTGAGCGGGGAGGAGCTAACGTTAGCAGGGAGGAGCTAACGTTAGCAGGGAGGAGCTAACATTAGCAGGGAGGAGCTAACATTAGTGGGGAGGAGCTAACATTAGTGGGGAGGAGCTAACATTAGCAGGGAGGAGCTAACGTTAGTGGGGAGGAGCTAACGTTAGCAGGGAGGAGCTAATGTTAGCGGGGAGGAGCTAACGATGGATGGATGGATGGAGGAGTTCCTGTCTCCGACATGCGGAGCTACATCTGGAGAGATGGACTATTGTTTTACACAGTGGGATATTTTTACTGGTTAATATGTATTTATGATTAATTAAAAACTACATAAATAGATTGTGTATTCCTCTTTCATATTTACATTATTGATAGCCGTTTTATAGAAGCATCACTTAACGTCAGGCCATAATGATCCTCAGCTGATAGAATGAGCGTATACCACTGCTTAAATATTAATATATATTTAATATTATATATTATATTGTGGTTCTGGTTCTGTTCCAGACCCGGTGGTTCAGGTTTAAGTTCAGGTTCTGGTTCTGGTTCTGTTCCAGACCCGGTGGTCATCATGCTGGTCGTCCATCCGGACCAGAACCAGATTCTTCTGGGGAGGAAGAAAGTGTTTCCTGCTGGAATGTTTTCCTGTCTGGCTGGATTTGTGGAACCGGGTAATAACCCCCCCCCCCCTCTACCTCTAACCCCCCCCTCTACCTCTAACCCCCCCCCTCTACCTCTAACCCCCCCCTCTACCTCTAACCCCCCCCCTCTACCTCTAACCCCCCCCTCTACCTCTAACCCCCCCCTCTACCTCTAACCCCCCCTCTACCTCTAACCCCCCCCTCTACCTCTAACCCCCCCCTCTACCTCTAACCCCCCCCTCTACCTCTAACCCCCCCCTCTACCTCTAACCCCCCCCCCTCTACCTCTAACCCCCCCCTCTACCTCTAACCCCCCCCTCTACCTCTAACCCCCCCCCCTCTACCTCTAACCCCCCCCCCCTCTACCTCTAACCCCCCCCCCTCTACCTCTAACCCCCCCCTCTACCTCTAACCCCCCCCTCTACCTCTAACCCCCCCCCTCTACCTCTAACCCCCCCCCCCTCTACCTCTAACCCCCCCCTCTACCTCTAACCCCCCCCCCCCTCTAACCCCCCCCCCCTCTACCTCTAACCCCCCCCCTCTACCTCTAACCCCCCCCCCTCTACCTCTAACCCCCCCTCTACCTCTAACCCCCCCCCCCTCTACCTCTAACCCCCCCCCCTCTAACCCCCCCCCTCTACCTCTAACCCCCCCCTCTACCTCTAACCCCCCCCCTCTACCTCTAACCCCCCCCCCTCTACCTCTAACCCCCCCCCTCTACCTCTAACCCCCCCCCCTCTACCTCTAACCCCCCCCCCCCTCTACCTCTAACCCCCCCCTCTACCTCTAACCCCCCCCTCTACCTCTAACCCCCCCCTCTACCTCTAACCCCCCCCCTCTACCTCTAACCCCCCCCCTCTACCTCTAACCCCCCCCTCTAACCTCTAACCCCCCCCCTCTACCTCTAACCCCCCCCTCTACCTCTAACCCCCCCCCCTCTACCTCTAACCCCCCCCTCTACCTCTAACCCCCCCCTCTACCTCTAACCCCCCCTCTACCTCTAACCCCCCCCCCTCTACCTCTAACCCCCCCTCTACCTCTAACCCCCCCCCTCTACCTCTAACCCCCCCCCTCTACCTCTAACCCCCCCCTCTACCTCTAACCCCCCCCCTCTACCTCTAACCCCCCCCCCCTCTACCTCTAACCCCCCCCCCTCTACCTCTAACCCCCCCCTCTACCTCTAACCCCCCCCCCCCTCTACCTCTAACCCCCCCCCTCTACCTCTAACCCCCCCCCCCTCTACCTCTAACCCCCCCCCTCTACCTCTAACCCCCCCCCTCTACCTCTAACCCCCCACCCCCCCTCTACCTCTAACCCCCCCCCCTCTACCTCTAACCCCCCCCTCTACCTCTAACCCCCCCCCCTCTACCTCTAACCCCCCCCTCTACCTCTAACCCCCCCCTCTACCTCTAACCCCCCCCTCTACCTCTAACCCCCCCCCTCTACCTCTAACCCCCCCCCTCTACCTCTAACCCCCCCTCTACCTCTAACCCCCCCCTCTACCTCTAACCCCCCCCCTCTACCTCTAACCCCCCCCTCTACCTCTAACCCCCCCCCCTCTACCTCTAACCCCCCCCTCTACCTCTAACCCCCCCCTCTACCTCTAACCCCCCCCCTCTACCTCTAACCCCCCCTCTACCTCTAACCCCCCCCCCTCTACCTCTAACCCCCC